>NC_063157.1:20244159-20380384 GCF_020921035.1 Rhodamnia argentea | reverse complement strand
TCGCCCCTCGTCCAATCGCCGACACAAGCTTAAGCTTCCACAGAGTCCGGGCTTAATCTTGAACGGCGAGAGTCCAAAATTAATCCTCCGTAACTAAATGCTTGTTCAACTGCAACCGTTGAAGAAGGGGTTGCTAATATTTGACGAGCGATGAGGGCGAGAACCTGGATACTCGATTTGGTGACTCTTCCACCACTTCAGATTTCAAATCAGACTATGTTCCTTGATCACGAAACTCAAATTGAGTGGTTAAATATTTTCTAATTCGAAATATTACTCGTTGCCCCTTTTTGTTTTTTTTGCCTACTCTTAAGCATATTATACCTCTACTAGTGAATTACCACCTTCGCTACGTGGGCAGTAGATTGTAAAGATCCGTAATCACTTAAACCATATCTACTACAAAATTCTCCATATAATGCTACTATAGATTCTTTAACATGTCCTAATATATTTAAAATATCTATTGAATCATCCAAATGTAAACAATCATGATAATACACATTCAAATAATCTTGTAAACCGTCTAATTTAATACGTGATCAAAAACAATACCAACTAAATAGACAAGAGGAATTTGCAAATAATAATGCAACCATTTTTCTCGCATTACTAAAATAGTTTGACCTAATTCGGTATCTTTTTCATATTCACTAAAAACACTACTAATATTAACACACTCTATTAAAAATAAATGCGTTTGTAGGATAATAAATACCAGATAAAGTCTTAGTAGCATCATTAAAAATTTTCAAAATATCTAAAATTTTCTTGCAAACGTCCCAATGTTGAGGAAGTAAAGTAATTTCGGGGAATATTTTTGTGAAATAAACATACATAATAAATCTTTATATTCAAAAGTTTGCCGGAAGCAACTCGTACGTAGAATCCCAACGAGTCGGAATATCTTTTGGAAATCTTCTTGGCCTTCTCCCATTTTGTTTACAAAATTTTCCCCATGATTTCATACATTGGGGACGACTCCATAAAAATTTAATTGCACTTTTTATTGGGGCGAGAGACGTGTCAAGAGTTCGTAAACCATTTTGTACACATAAATTTAAAATATGACAAGCACATCTAATGTGAAAAATTGTCCCAAAAGTGGGTTTGCAAATATTTTCTAATTCGGGAATAGAAGCGGCATTTGCGGCGGCATTATCAAAACCAATTGAAAATACTTTATTTATTAAATTATATTCTTCTAAAACTTGCCTAATTATTCTATAAATATTATGAGCCGAATGGCTTTCATCAAAAACTCGGAATGCAATAAGTCTTTTTGAATCATCCAATTGTCATCTATCCAATGACACGTGACACCCATATAACAATGAATTTGCCAAGGATCACTCCAAATATCGCTACCTATATGCACACGTCCATTGAATTCGCAAAAATTTTGCTAAAGATTTTTTCCTTTTTTATAAAGATGAAAAACTTCGCGTTTAAGAGTATTTTTTGGAATAGTTGGCGCTTATAAACCAACGCAGTATTTATCAAATATTTCATATTAAAATTTTCACCAAAGTATTAAACGGAGCATGATCAAGGGCAACATATTCACCTAATGTTTGTTTATAAAGTGCTTCAGTGAAACGAAATAAAGGATGAGGCTTAGAAGCGACGTACCCGGAAATTTGTTGTTGCGTATTGTCGATCCCCGCTTGCGTTGGATGTTTTTCGTCAAATGCCGACGGAATGTTCCGTAACCGTCTCCCTTTCGTGAATTTATAAGTTTGCGAACAATATTTACATTTTTACATTACTACTTACCTTCGACTTCATCACGTACTTTGTCGAAGTGTAGCCACAAGTCCGATGTATTATCTCGGCCCTTCCGTTCGGCTCATTTGCCGTTGACGTTTCTTCGACACCAAAGTGGGAGGATGAAGACTTTCTTGTGTTGGGATGTGCTCGACGTTCGGAATCGGGACATAGTTAATATTATCGTCTTCGCCTTCCCAACTTGCATACTCACGAGGATCGTATTCATGAAAGGGATAGTCGGAATCTCCCATAGCCATCTTGCCCTTGTCGCATTTGCTTCCACTTGCCATTTTTTGAGAGAATTGATCGGGATTGAGAGAATTGGGAGAATTTGAGCGATTTGAGAGGATTTCGTAGAGAATTCGAAAGATTGTTCGTAGAATTTGTGACAAAATGAAAGGGGGAAGCATATGTATTTATAGGCAAGAATCATTTTTTTTTTTTATTATTTTTTTATAAAAAATGAAAAGCAACGGTCAATTTGGCCGTTGCACGCTAAGCAACGGCCCAAAGCGGGGCGCGGGGGGGAGGGGGGGCCGGGCAGAGCCCAACGGCTCTCCCGCGCCCGGCCCACCATCTTTTTTTTTTTTTTTTTTTGCGGTTCGGAACCGGCCCGGAACCGCCGGTTCCGGGCCGGTTCCCGTTTCCGGGAACAGTGGGCCCGGTCAACGGGGCCGGTTCCGGGCCCACGGCCCAAATGGCACTCACTAGCCACAAGGGACGATCGGCCCTTGCGGCGTTCGCCCCTAGCCCGACATGGCCCGGGCAGGGTGGGCCTCGCCACTCGGCCCAAGCATTTGCCCTAGCCCAAGCGACTCACGACGAGGTCGACATCGCCTGGGCGAGGCTAGCATCACTTGGGCCAGGCGAGGTCAACCTCGCTCTCCTCCCACCAAAGGAAAGAGGACAAAAAAAGAAAAAAAAAAGAAACAAAGAAAATTCAAAAGTTACAAACATATTATTAGAAAATGTTCACGCGGGTACCGGCCATGTCACGTAGGCCGTCTAGCATCCATGCCAACAATATTTGATAACAAATAATCGGAATGACTGAATTTGCTCTAGGTCAAAAGATTTAATACTAAATTGACACAATTAAAAGATTTAAGACTAAAAAGAAACAAATGCAATAGATTTATAACTTTTCTAACACTTTTCCGCTATATTAGTACCCACTGGGTTTTGTGTTTTCACTTTTGAAATTATTTATCCAGCCAAGCTATCCTAACTTTGATATATACTTGCAATTTTGATGTATTGGCAATGTCCAAACATTTCGTGTTCTGGGAACGTGTGATCTGCATGATCCGTGACATCAAAGTCTACTCTATCATTATGACCACTGGTCATGCTTTTAAAATAGCGTACATCAGATCGAAGTAGAAATTGTATACATGGGGTTGGCCAACCATCACCGATCTTCATCACTTCCCCAGTTCCCACCAAGGACCCCCTAAGATCGACAAGGGGGATCTCTAGAGCTTAGATCTACTTGCGAACACAGTTTCTGATGGATCGGTTATTAACAACTGGACCACCAGTAAGATGGGCAAGAGGGCTACTGAATTCTTCCCCCTCTAGACTGTTGCCAATGCAAGACTTGTATCACTTGCATTTGTATGCCACGAGTTACAACTACGAGAATGCAGAGGTGATAATACTCGGGCTGCTTCTAGCAAAAGAAAATGAGATGATATAGAGACAGTGCATCTTTGCATGGAAACATCTGTATCTATTCCTGGAAAGCAATGAATATACAAGTTCCAGGTCACTTCCCTCTCCAGCGAGAAGTTTTGACAGCCAACACTGTCACCGCAATGTACAACAAGGAGAATGCCTTGAAGAATAAAGACCAACGCTCCTGCAAAAGTACCACAGGAAGACATGGAGAGTCAGAATATTGCAACAATGCTCTGCAACTATGCAGGAGAGCTGCCCTGCACAAAGGAAATTTCCTTCCAAACCCGTTTGCTAATTATCTGCTTCAATTGTGAATACTTCACTTTTGACTTTCAGATTTAGCAAGCCAAAAAGTTCTTTTTCCTATTGCCACGACATTTCTCATCAACATAAGAACAAATAATATACAAAATGGAAGACTCTAACCAAGCTAGCGCACTGGATTTGCTTTAAAGTACTACCTAATGTTGAAATAGTAATAGAATGCCTGACATCATCAAGCTATCATGTATCCACTCGACTTTCAGGATCTGATCATAGCATGAGAAAAATGGAACTTCAAGTAATGCTAAAGACAAGGTAAGTATACTTGTTTACAAACCTAGTGCCAACCCAACACACTAGCAAGTATCTCGAACTTTGTAAAGGAAAGGAAAAAGCCCATGTTCTTGTTTGACAAATCAGTCAGTTTTAAACAGTACTCTCAAAACGGTCACAACAATACAGGTCGTACACTTAAATCATGAAAATCATCCAAAGACACCAAAAGATGATTTACCAATCAGATGAAACATAAGTTTCCTTCTCACTTGTTCTCAGGGATCATAACAGAAAATGCATCCATGCAGAAACTCCAGAGTGCGTGCAAAGTTTCCACATTAACTATTATCTTGCTATTTATGGCAAATCCTTCTGTCATGCCTTGTTTTGTCATTCAATTCCCAACTTTCTCCTTAAACAAGTTCAAAAGTTAAAGCTCTTAAAAAGTTAAGTAGCATTCTTTGCTTTGATTACTACACATGGTAAGCATCTTATTGGTGATAACTGACTTTACAGAATAGTCATCGTGCATAGGGCTTACATGTGCAAAAATTCGGGTTAATCTGTTGATTATCTTCTTATTCACCGTGAAAGATGCTTTGGCTATTTGGAATTGGGTCAAAAAGCAGAAACGACTGGGCCATGCTGAAGAATACAACAGAACTTAATGCTAGCTGCAAATAGCGTAGAAGATTCATATTCACAAAGAAATTATGGAAAGATCTCCCTTTTTCTCTCGTACGGAACTTATCCCTTGAAAAACAGAGACACAATATTATTGGAACTGAATCATCAAAAGCTGAAGAGCCTTGTTCTAAACCAGGTATGGAGTGGACTACCTTTTTTCTATTTGTTCAGTTTTTTTCACAATGTCTTCTTGTTTTCTGGTTAGTTGTTACTTTCAGATGTGGACTTCTTGTGTACTCAGTCTGAATTTGGTTATATTTCCATAAAGTGCTTAGTTATCAAAACAAACGGTAAAAATATGATTGCTAAGCCTTTCCAAATGCAACATACAACGTAAACTGCGTGCTCTTCTAACTCCACGCACATGCAATTCAACAGTTCCACGCCATGTTCAAGAGTTTCTATTATTAAGAGTTGGAGGAAACCACGAGGTTATCTTAGTCAAATCTTATAGTCTAATCATGATTACTACGAAATTACATAGAGTTGGGTTGCTAACCCTGAATGCTTTCTAATTCATATGATTAGATAGGAGAATTACTCAAAAATTTAAATCATCACCTCTAAGACAACTGTAAGAGCAGGCAGCTGTGCAGGTTGACATTAAAAAAAGCCACTTGATGGAAGACGCTGCTTTGGTTGCTAAGCTACTTGATTACTTGGTCCCTTCCGAAGTTCACTGTTCCTGACCAATCTCATAATTGCAAGGAATTCCTCAGGTTCTTGATCTTCTATAAGAATCTGTTGGCGAAGGCATTCGGCATAAGAATACATTTAGGAAGCAAAACAGTTTTTACCAAATGCTTTAACTGCTATAATCAAACAGTCCACCGGAAGAACTCATGAAAAGAAGGCATATCCTAGAACAACAGTGAGAATGCAAATTGAACATATCCATCAGTGTGCAAAGATAGGCTTAAACTCCACACGAGACAATTACATGAACATGGCTCATTATTGAAAAAGGTAAACACATGCCAATCCGGTAATGAGTATTTCTTAATACCCAGGATCGCGCAACATAGATTCACCAAGTAACCCACTTGTTTCTTCATCTTGCCCAGTTATCCAACATATTACCACAAAGACAAATATGAAGTCCCTGATACAGTACGCAAAGTTTATTTCACTTTCCCGATAATAGTTAATTTAAGGCATTAACAGCCACATGAGGCTCCCTTACCAAAAAAAAAAAACAGCCACAATGAGGCTGCCTACAAGTAGCTTCTATTTGATTGACATATCAGATAGGATCGAGAACATTTTCTTAACTACTGATAGAAATTGAAGACAGGACAAATGCTAGCCCAAGAAATAAAAATATGTCATATACAATAAAATACTCCACAAAACCCAGTAAGCACACCTTTGGTCCTGCAGATCCACTGTGTATAACATTGTGAACTCGACTAAAGTCCTATGTGCCAAGTTAATTGTCAACTAAAGCGTCAAACCGATGCGATCTTCAAGGAGCTTCTATGCTGAATGAGCATGTCCGATTTGGTCATAAACATATGATCATGTTCGATTTGGTCATAAACATTTTCTTAGCAGGAATGATTGATAGAAATTGAAGAAGACAGGATAAATGCCTCCCAAAGAACTAAAATCATCAAAAACATGTCAAACCCAAGAAAATACATGAAAGAATAGGAAATTTTAGAACAGTTTCATTCAAACACATTAATTTTAGGAATCTTTACAATAAAGCACACCCAACTCACACAAGGCATTCGATAGATCACAGATAAATGATAAAGAGCTTTGTCATAAAATGCATACCTCAATTTTGGTTTTCTTCGGAAGGCTTTTCTCTAAAAAGAAAATCATGTGCAACTTGGTTCCAGTCAATCTTCTCTACATTAACTAGATCTCTGCTTCTTTTTACTGGAGTTTTGCTTTCATCGCAATTAAAGGACCTTCCTAGCCAAAAGTATAGAATCCCCCTCCTTTGACTGTTTCAAAAATGTAGCGGGACAATAAATAGCAAAAACACCTCCTGAATTCAAATCACTCCCACCAAAAGGCGCAACTTCTTCTAAACTAGGCCAACAATATATGAGGGGTCGCACTTTTCCATTACATTCTAAGTCACTCTGATCAATTTCCCTTGAGACAGAAGCAACACCAACTTCTTCTAGTTCTCCACTTCTTCCTAAACAACTCTGTGCTCGGATGCCAGCAACTTTGTTGGAAGGTAGATCACTAGCAACTGGACAAGGCTTCTGAAACTTGCCTATTGGAACCAGATGCCTCTCCCTGGTTTTCATACTATCCCCTGTTCCTACAACATTTCTCTGTCAGGAACCAGTTCAAGTGATGAACAAGAATCGCCATTTGCCCATACCCCATTTTTCTTGTGGGGAACAGCAATGGATGGAACCTGTGTTAGTTTATCTTTCCCAACTGGTAGCTTTAGAGTCCTAGATGCGCTACCTCTGCGTTCAGCAAGCGAGGGTGAGACTTTCTTAACTGGTGAAGTGACTGACTGAGGGTGTCGCTTCGAAGGAAAATTGATGTCAATAAAATCCTGATTCTGTGACACAGGCTGAGAAATTGTTATTGAACGATGGAGAGACAAATTAGGAGAAGTTAGATAGGGTCGATGATACGGGAAGTGAACAGGAAGCTGTTGAGGGTGAATCTTGAGATGATTCGAGAAGTACGTCGAGCTCGTGCTCGAATCGGAAGAGAGGGAATCTGGAGAAAGATAAGGAGGAGATGACGATGATGACGATGATGAAGTCGATGATGCAGGTGAACAGTTCACAGGAGAATGTACAACCATCATAGACTCAGAGAAAACCCTGGGCAGGGTAATCTTAGGAGCTGACACGAAATCCTTCATATTACTGGGGGGCAAATTTTCGTCTCAACACACTCCAACTGCTTTCTAGCAGGAAGATGGGTTTCATCCTCATTTTCAGATGATGCAAAGGGAGGCACAACTCCCCCTTTATTACTTTCTTGAAAATTTCAAAATCTACATCATACAAATCCACCTTTCTCCGCCCCTGAGGATGTTTTCCTGGCAATTAATTCCTTATCAGGCACTCCATTGCCAGATTTATCCATCAAAGGTAAGAGGTTAGAGAAAGCATCCCAGTAGTATGATGGTTCTTCTCCTTCCCGGATCACAACCACTGGACCATGAACTCTTTCATACCTCATAATCTGACAAACAGCCGCCCTAGCATCCCTTTCCATTATGCCTTCACATTCCCTTCCGATCCACACGTAAATTGACGAAGGTACCTGTACAATGAAAGCTCCTCTGGAATCTAGTGCCGCAGGAGAAGGATCGGTCAACATTTTAGGAACCAGATGCAAGGGATCATAGGACGAATGTGGCGCAATTCTGTACATCCTAAGCAATGAGCTTGGACTCAAAGGAAAAGCATGAACTCTTTTGACACTGCAACAACTGACAAGCAAAAACCCATGTTAGGATCAGCTATCCCTCTTGCAGCCTTCACAAACTGAAATGCATCATCAAAACTCCGCCCTCTCTCCACATAAGATATGCTATCACCAGAGATGTTGACCTGGAGACGCCTTGACAACAGTGCACAAAACCCTCCCACGTTCTTCCCTAACATCCTCAAAATAATCGAAGACATCGTAGAGAATGCTAGTAATATCTTCCGATGGACTATCCTGCAACCACAAAGTTCTATAAACAAAATCCGCTTTGAAATACTCAGGGCAAAACAAAGCCCACGCAGTTCCAGGACATGCGTGATTCCATTCCTCTTTAGTATATCCCTGTCTTTAGCCACTGCATCCCTCACCAAGATATATATGTGTTCAGCTACCTTAGAACACTCTTTGTCGAAGAATGCTATCTTTTCCCTCTTCACTAACCCACCATTCTTATCAGGGTTCCGCTGAATCGCAGACATATCAGCTTCAACCTCCTCCCGCCTCTGTTCCTGCTGGGTGTAGGTGGCTGTGGCCATTCACCAACATCGTCAGATCCTGCTTTTGGCCACTCATCTAAGCTCCGTCGGGTGATAGACAAAGGCTGCAATGGCGGCAAACATGACCTTGCCTTGGAATTATGCTGGGAACGCGGGGTTAAAGGGGCAGGAAAACGACGGTTCTGACCACCGTTCCCATTTGAATCCGAGCAATTATTAGCTTCTTCACCAGGGTTCTGCTGCGCAGTACGAGAAGACGACCAGGACGCCGAACGCCAGAAGGTCTTAAGGGCAGTGGGCATATGGCATGGAGCTAGAGGATTAACGGTGGACTCCTCCTTACCCACCATGCTCAACTCAGACTCCTAGCCTAGGGTTCGCGCAAACCCAAAACGATCGAAACCCTAATTCCCTTCCCCACCCCTTACGCCGTGGTCAAGTGAACATGGTGGCGGTGGTGGTGAATCCAACAACTCAGAACCCCATATCAGATCTGGGGTTCCATGGGTGTCTCTCAATGAAATTTAATTTTGAATTTGGCCTTCTAGGGACTAAAATGAAAGAATTTTATGTGCAATTAAGTCCCTAATGCCAAAATTGAGCAAATTAACCTGCAATTGGATCAGAATGTGAAGTGGAATACTAAAGAATCACGTCACAACCTTAATAGTGAAGAAAGAAAAATAAAATGACCCCAAATGGTATTTTTATGTCTAATTTGTGGGGTACATTTGTGAAGGAACACACAAATCCGATTTGGAATTTACAAACTTTATGAGGTCAAAATGAAAAGGAAATTAAAAGAAAAATATTGACTATTTTTCTGTATTTTTGTGACCTCGAATGGTATTTTTCTTGGCTTTTTTTGGGTATTTTCCTATTTTCTGAAAAATATCAAAAAATGCGAAAAATATGAAAAATTATTTTTTGATCAAAAATGGTTCCTTGAGCTTGGCCAAGGCTACCAAAGTTGATTTTTCAATTTTCTAATTTTTTGTGAATTTTTTTATGAATTTTCGAAAAAAAAAATCGAAAAAAAGATTGATTAAAAATCGGGTGTCAACAGTGGGCAACTCGTCAGAGAGGCTATTCAAAATACCTACCGATGTTGCTACGGTTCATTGATAAATTCGGCGACGTTAACAATGTATTCTCCAAGTACGGTCCAAGCCTAGCGGCTTGTTATTGGAGGTCCAACAACAAAATAGAAACCAATAGCTACACGTGAACAAGACAAAACACGGAAAAACGTTTTGAAGGCTAACAAAAATCTGTTGATCTCTTTAGCAAGTCTGGACAAAATCCAGAGAAAATGAGCCCACACTCCAAGCTCTTCTCCCTTTTGTTGTGATGCTCGTTTTTAGGGAAGCTCGTAGGAAGATGGTGCTGATTCGCCAAGGACCTCCAATCAATGACAACCGGCTTGTGGTGCAGGAAAGGAACAACCAGTTGTTGTCCTCTTGCTTGCCAACGGAAATAAGAGGAGGCTCTATGGAGGGAGGCCGCGGCGCAAGCTAGGGAAGGATCGCCAAGGACTTCTCTCCCATTGTTCTCACGTTCTCTCTCTATTTTTTTTAGTGAGCCCCCTCAAACCCTAGAGAAAGAGCTCTATTTATAGAGAAAAGTCTTGCAAGCTTGGGGCTTAAGTTTTGTTAATCTTGCCAAACAGACCCGGGATCAAAATATGTGATCAATTAAGTCCCAAAGGGTCCAATTGCATTAATTTGACTGAGATTTTTGACACATAATAATTGACATTTTTAATTAAGGCCTTTTTCTCAATTAAGCTCAAAATAACCCCAAATTCTTCCTTGAATTGCCGATTTTTTTTCAATTCAAGTCCATATCACACGACAAATTAAGCTCAAATCTTCAGCCGTCGGTGGTCCAATGTAAAATGCAATGCATGAATACTAAAATTAAATGAAAATGATGAGCTATTATTTTTGGTAGGAATTAAAATTTAACTCCAGATTTTTATGCAAGATAAATGATTAAAGAGAAATCAAAATTTAGGTGTCAACGAGGTACAGGTAAATAGAATTACTAGTTCTAAGACAGCAATGTTTGTTTATTGCTTCAATGAAGTATTGCATTGATGTGTGACATTGAACGGGTGATTACGTATGCGGATATGTGTGTGATTGCATTAAGTTACATTGGTTGGACTTCGACAAACGGGCCGAAAAAGCCAAATGAGGACCGATTGAGGCAAAAACCAAGTTGAACAAGGCCAATCGGAACTGGAACCATGTGATTGCAAGCCAGAGTATGCTTGATTATGATAGCTAGAGTTGGCTTCATTACGAGATTACGAGTTATTGTTCCCTTGAAGGCCTAAGGGATCAACTAGAGCTAGATTGGCTTTATTATGAGAAATAATCATGGGCCGTCGTTCCCGTGAAGGTGGAAATACGAAGGAGACATTGTTCTTGAAGCGACGTTGGGCCTACAAAAAAGCGTTCCCGAAAAACGATTACGAGATTATGAGAGTGAGTCGACGAGCTCACGACCCTTACGAGTAAACAAGTTATATGATGGAATCGTTGCACATTGCATACTTAATATATGTGATACATGGCATTTTTATAGTGGATCACAGGACAACTTTGTCTGCTATATACCGACACCACTGCATTGAGTACTAAACCGGCTTTCCTACTTTAGGCCTAGTAATTTTATTTATTGGGTTGTTTGCTCATTCATTTATTTTTCAGGAAATTAAGATGGATCTGTCGCATGTCTCGTTGTTGGGTCCGCTGGTCCTCATGGAGCTCTCCTAGCGAGAAGTGATAGACGTAGAGACGGGTGCTATATATACCAAAATCAAGGTCATCGTGTGGGTAGATGTTGGAATAGAGTTGACGATCCCTCTTATCTTTGTCACCTAGCACCGGAACATTGATGGTGTACTCGTTGCCCCTCTACGTAACTTTGATGGGCCGCCGGTTTTTAGGGCTAGATGACACCGTAGGATAATGATCATGTCGTGATCGAGGAGGAGCCTTAGAAGTATAGCAATAGTAAGGAGTGGTAGGATGGTAGTCATTGGCGTTTCCTTTCAAAATTTTGAACGTACATAGTAAATGAAAGGTTATGATGTATTGTAAGATACATGATGTGTATATAAAAAACTACGTGTTTGTAAAGGCCTTGGAAGCTACTATGTCTGCTTACTTGAGTTGCCTTCCCAAAACGTTTTCGCATTTCTGGAAACCAAGAGAGAGAAAAAAAAAAACGTTTGCGGGTGACGTGCCTAGGACATTACAACGTATCAGATCCAAGGGGTATGCTTCTATCGCAAGTCTTCTCCTACATTCCTGAGAAAGTGTTTTAGGGTTTCAACCGAGGTTGTCACCTCCGCCATGGCCGCTGATGTAACTTTAATTGATCGTGCAAAACCGTCAATCATGCGCCTGTGGTTATCTCGACAAACGGCTGCAATGGCCCCTTTGCTCAGTCCTTCCAAGTAAGCACCGTCATTTGCTAACTTATTAACGCTTAAAAATTACAAACTATTAGCAGCCCAAAACCTCAAGCTACGCGGGTTTCTTTTGTTGACTTGATTTTAAGGGACAATTAATTTCCATATAGAACTACTAATTAAAATAATTTAATACAAAACGAAATAAGAAAAAAAAAACCAAAATTCACCATTAATCTACTTAATTTTGTTCATGTTTTCTCTGTGTTAGATTGCGTCGTCTGTTTTTATATTGGATTTCTAATTTCACTATGAGCCTTGTTACTTACTTTCGCAAATTGGATATGTGGCAATTACACGTCTTCAAGTGTTTACTTTTATCTATGCGCATGCAAATTTTTATATATACACGCACATACGTTCTAGATAAAATAGAATCAAATTTATTCGTGCGCACGTTGCTGCTACTACATGTTGGCTGCAAATCAACTTATAAGGTTCGAACGTGATGAGAAGACAATTTCATATTTAAGGTGATGGAAATTTGAAGTTTGTACTATCTAGTTTCAAGCGAAACCACGTACAGAATTGCGCTTCCGTATGTTTAGAAACTAACGAACTGGTCGAGCAATGTAAGAAAATAAACAAATGAATTCCTGATGTAGATCGAAATTGTTTGTCTTTATTCTCTCTTGCAGATTCTTAAAAACGTTTGGATGCAGCATACACATGTCGGAATACATATAATATCCTAAAACTTTTCGGAAGAGTAACTCTCTTCCTAAAAGTTTTGAATTAAAGCTCTGACAACTAAGCAGGAGAAGACAAATTATTTTTAAAATAAATTTCAACTAAATAAATGATAAAAAAAAAATGAAGAAAATGTAGGAAAATATAACTTTGCCCACATCGTGATTTTTTTTTTTTTTGGTCGTACAGGACTGTGATTTAGAAAATATCGACTTTCATAAACAAATTGAGTGGAAATTGAAGGTTCATTTTTTACCAAACACGCCAATGATAGGATTACGGTTATATGATTGATAATCGATCTCCAGGTTTGATTAAATAAAAATTAACGGATAAACAATTTTTGAGTGTTGATCTTAAGATTATGGTTATTTGATGGACATACCCATATAATTTACACATATGTACATCGGTCCTCTCTTCCTAATAACTAAGGTGTGCAAAGAAATCGAGAACCGCCCGGACAGCTCGAAATTGCAATACAAAAAAAATAAGGATTTAGCCACAAAAAATTAGCGACGAAAAATATTTGTTGCTAATTTGCGACGAAAACAATGACAAAAACAAACTTCGTCGCTATTTGTGACGAAAAATAACGACGAAAAAATTAGTTGCTAATTAGTGACGAAAATAGCAACGAAAAAATATTTGTCGCTAAATTGGTGACGAAAATAGCGACGAAAAAAAATTCGTCACTAATTTGCGACTAAAATAGCTACAAAAAAAAATTAGTTGCTAATTTGCGACGAAATTAGCTACAAACAACTTTTTCGTCACTAAATTAGCGAAGAAATATTCAAACTAGCGATGAATTCATTTTTTCCTCGCTAAATTAGCGACGAAAGAAAAATTCGTAGCTAATAGAATATGAATAAAAACTAAAAAGAATAGCGACGAATAAACTATTTCGTTGCTAAATTAGCGACAAAAATGAAGCGTTCGTGGCTGAATTAGCGACCAAATAATTATTTGTGGCTAAATTGGCGACGAAAAATCGAGTTCGTCACAACATTAGCGACGAAACAAATTATCCGTCGCTAAATTAGCGACGAAATAAATATTTGTTGCTAATTGAATATGAATAAAAACAAAAAAGAAAATATTCAAATTAGCTACGAATTATTTTTTTCGTCGGTAAATTAGCGACGAACTTGATTTTTCGTGGCCAATTTAGCCACGAATAATTGTTTCGCCGCTAATTCAGCGACGAACGCTTTGTTTCGTCGCTAATTTAGCGACGAAAGAGTGATTCGTCGCTAATATAATATGAAAAAAATAAAAAAATAAAATATTTAATTTAGCGATGAAAAAGTGATTTGTCGCTAATTTTGTAACGGAAAGTTTATTCGTCGCTAATGGAATATGAATAAAAATAAATAAATAATTTAAATTAGAGACAAATCCATTTATTGGTCGCTAATTTAGCGATGAAATAAATTGTTCGTCACTAAATTAGTGACGTATCCTTTTTTCGTCGCTAATTTAGCGAGAAAGACACATTTTCGTCGCTAAAGTCCCCAGACAAAACCCTTTTTCCCTGTTCTTTCTTTTCCTCTTCCCCCTCCACAGTGTGTTCTTTGGTTGCGACGCAGCCCAAATCTCTCTCTCTCTCTCTCTCTCTCTCGCTCTCTCTCTCTCTCGCTACACGCACACACACAAAACCTTCGCTTCCAAAGCCAGCACCGACCGCCGTCGCCTCCGCGCTGCCATCTCCGGCGACCTACCGCCTCCGTCGATCGGCAGTCCACGGCCGGCAGTAGCCAGAAACTGCCGGCAACTTCAGAGAATCGCGAAGCGTCCTCGCGTTGTCTCTCTCATCTCCTCGGAGATAAGCAACTTGGAAAAGGTCTTTCCTTTCTCTTCTATCTCGTTTTCGTCACCGTTTCATTTGGTTCGCGGGTTTTTTTTTTCCTGCAGTTCCCTTGTGGGTCTCTACCCCTTTGTGGAATCGAAGCAGTGGAAAAAGGAAAAAAAAATGGAATTTTAGGGTCGATGATTCGTGTGTTTTCCAAGTATTTTCTTGGCCATAGCATTTTTCCACCATGTTTAGTTGTTGGCGGCGTACATTTGAAGAGTGCTGCTGTTGCCGATTATCATAATGTTTCGCAGCGATTGTGGTGCTTTTGAGTAAAACCAGATCTGGATATTGATCCTGAATCGAATCCTCATTTTGATGAAAGGATGGGTATCAATAAAACCAAACTTCTAAGACCGAAGAGAATGAGTGTTCTATTTGTTGAAGAAGGCAAATGGTCGAAAGAAGCGGAGATCATGAAGTTAAAGGTGTTTATTTGTTTCATCTTTCTGATCCCTGTGCCGCTTCTTAAAGATTTTAACATCATAGTTCTTCCTATGATTAGAGTCAATTTGGAGAAGCTCGGGCAAAGGAACAGAAAGCTAAGCAAGCCCAATTGGCAAAGGCAAAGTCAGCACCTGATATTAATCCTAATTTGATCGAGGTGTCAGAAAGAGTCGTTACCAAGGAAAAACCAAAAGACACGATTCCTGAAATTGAGTGGTGGTAAGTGAGCATTCTATCTTGTGACTATTAATGTTTCTTAAGCAACCTGTTGTACCTCAATCACTCTTCTTGATGTGTGCAGAGTTATGGTATTAGTGCCATTTGTTTTATATGTGCCCATCGGGTCAGATTTTTATTACGTTTTTGCTGAATGTATTCATTCCAATCAAATATCATGCCAAAAGAAATTGCTTTAACTCTCGATCTAATGCATATATTGCAGGTCTAACTTTTTAGTACATTACTTTTCTTGGGGGGGAATTTTGTTGGAATGTTTTGCTAGTATCATAGTGCTCCCTTTTGTTGTGATGAGACTGTCGATGACTTAAGCACAAAACTTGATACCGAAATGAAAGTTACAAGTTTCTTGATTGTTAAGTTTTTATGAAAAAAGCTTTCATCAAATTACTGGTTAAGTTTTTTTTTTTTTTTTTTGGTAAGGTAAGAATGCATTGATCTTTCCAAAAGGTAGAAAAAAATTTAAAAAGAAGTAATCCGACTTTGGCCTTCCATTTTAATAGAATAAAAATAGGTCAAAGATTTCAGAAAACTATTAGTCCCAAAAGGTCTAATCTAATAGTTAGAAAGATGGACCTGGATAATTTTATGTCACCAAAGCACCTGGGCTTCATGATGAGCTGGTTTGCTAGTCTTCATATGAGCATGTCATAACTGATTTGATTTTGTACTCTTCATTATGAGATGGATCTCCTTTCTATGATGCTTATCTTTTCATGTCCATGAATAAGAACCTTCTACTCAAAGGGCTTCTGGTATAAACTTGCGTAATTCAGGATGAGCTCAACTAGATACTCTTCATGGATGTTTGTGTTCTGCCTTGTGGTTCTTTCTTCTGGAGTATATTTGACTGTTGTCAATCTATGTGATATATTTTTGCTGGGCTTCAGTACTGTGATTGATGTGAGCTTGCGGGGTGTTGTGGTTAATCTTCCGACTGAGCTGTTGATATTGGGAGCGTCTGGACTGCATTCTCAGGAATTAGAACAGATTGTAAGATTGAGAAATTGAAATTTGTAGTCTCTCTGCAAGGCTTTGAGACTTCTAAATTTGTAGGTGACCCAGTTGCTAAATCATCATCAATAATCAGAATGAGGGTAACTGCTGTTTTTAAATTTTTAATTTTGATAGTATGTTTTTCTCTGGGGTCCCTTGTACTTTTTCTTCTGTAGCCATATCATTGTTACACGAATTTCATTAAGAGTAGCACAATGAGTAGAATCTGCCTTATGTGAACCGCCTACTGCTACCTATTATTTCAGTTATAGTCTGGATATGATTTTGTAATTTCCTTTCACCTATCTGAGCAGCTCATGACATACGTTTGGTCTTGAGCATATTGTCAAAATATGAAGCTCAGCATCAGCTATTCATATTAGTTGAGCTGTCAAACTTGATGTTTATGCTATGAATTTGCACTCACTCTAACAATTTGGCTTATGTTGAGATATTTGCGACAATTTAGATGGTCACTCTTTCCACCTAATCTCCTTGCCGAGGCTCCGAACCTGCTCTCTCAAGCAACTTCCACCCTTGGAATTAGCTGGAGTAGGCGAGCAAAATGTGCACCAAACGACACAGAATGCGTGATATCAATCGTATGTAGTAAAGTGTGCTGCTTATAATCAATCTCAATGTTGTTCTCACTACAAGTATTTTGCAGTTGCAAGTGTAATTAGAAAGTCAATTGAAGGCAGAACCAAAAACGCCGCCACAAGGTATTTCTTCTCCAACTGGAAAATGCGCATCCTCAGTTGAAGTGTCTTCAAATGGGGGCTGCAATAACAATACCACACCTCAAGAGGCTACCCCAACTCGCTGCACTTGTCTACTAGAGATGGCGTTGTTTCAATACTTAAAGAATCTATGTTAAGTGAATGGTAGATGAATGATATTTTATTTTTTCAGAAAACTCTCTTCCAGTGAATGGTAGATGAATGTATTTTGTTTGCATATTATTATAATATTTAGATCTTGCTTTATCAATGTTAAATACAAATTCTAGAAATTAATTTTGTTTTTAATTAGATTTAAAATTGAAAATTAAAAGAAATTATTTTATTATACGATCACAAATTATAAAAGTTCGTTGCAAAATTCGTCCCATGCCTGGTTGTTGCAAAATTCATGGCTAAACAAATTTCGTTGTCAAATTTATTCCTGAATAATTTTCATGGCCAAAAAAAAAATTTGTCGAATCAAATTTAGTGACGAAAAGTTGATTTCGTCGCTAATTTTGCCACAAAAAATTTGGCAAAATTTGTCGCTAATTGACTTTTGTGACGAATTTTGCCACGAAAAAAAATTCGTGGCTAATCTGGCGTCGCAAAATTTAGCGACGAAATTTTGAAATTTCGTCGCTAAATTTTGCAACGAAAATATATTTCGTCGCTAAAGTCATCACTAAAATTTAGCGACGAAAAACACTTTTTGTCGCTAAATTTAGCGACGAAAAACACTTTTCGTCACTAAATTTAGCGACGAAACACACTTTTCGTCACTAAATTTTAGCAATGACTTTAGCGACGAAATATATTTTTGTCGCAAAATTTAGCGACGAAATTTCAAAATTTCGTCGCTAAATTTTGCGACGCCTGATTAACCACAAACTTTGCCGAATTTTTCGTGGCAAAATTCGTCACTAAATTCTCATTTTTTTGTAGTGCCGGATTGGACTAGCCCATAACTGGCGGTTCCTATAGGGATTGGTCCGGTTTCCTATTTCAATTTACTGGAACTAGTGAGTATCGGTTCAATTCCCTATTCTAGGCATGGAACCGCCCACCTGCCCACTTTCAATGAAAGTGAGTCTTTCTTGCCCTCTTTTTGCTATTTATCCTACAATCCTACTTGCATTTGGCAATCCTCAAAATAAAACACACATCAAGATGCTACCATTTACCCTACAGTTTTTCTCTCCCTCCTCATGGGTGTCTCCGTCGAGATTAACGTGTGAAAATGATAAGGAAAAGACGGAACCAAATGTCCAAATAGGAGCATTCACCCTAGAATCATAGTATCATTCGTGTTTGATAAGCAAGTCATGCTCATTTCTTTATTATTCTTACCTTTTCCATTGCAAATAAGTACCCACACAGAAACTAGGTTCAATATGATATTAATTGATGAATGCAATTTTATAGGGATTGGGGACCAGTTCCATGGACGAACCCAGGACCAGCTCCCGGTTTCAATTTTTTCGAATTAGTGGAAGATTCCCGATTCCACGATGGGAACTGCCCATCCGGACCATGCTCACCTCAAAATGATAAGCAAGAGACGGAACCAAATGTCCAAATAGGAGCATTCATCCTAAAACCATAGTATCATCCGGACCGATTCTTCAAGAGAATGTCTTTCTTGGAGGATTTGATGTACACATCGTTCAGCTTATCATCGCTGCCATAGAGATTGCCTATACTGCCCACAATCCCGGTGTTCCTGAGGAGCCTGATCACCGTTCCCACCGGCAATGCAAGGATGTGGAAGAGGAAGTCGACAAAATCTTTGCCAGCTCCAGCAAAGAGAATCCTTTTGTTGCTCGTCAACCAGAATCCTCGAGCGCACTCTGCCTGTCGCCATTTTCTTGTTTGGTCGATTGTACTTAGGGGAGGAAAAACTCAGGCAATGCAAAAGATTCAGACTCGTGTTAACACTTTGGTGAGTTGACGTTGATGTATCATCGCATTCGTTGTGCAGCTATTAATAGCGCAAAAGAAACCTTGGGGATGATGAAATAGTGAAGAGTCTGGTTTGTGGGAAACATCACACGCAGTCTTCAGCGAGAAGAGAACAATAGAAAAGTGGATATGCTGTTGTTCCTTTAGTGACATTATTCTATTCATCCATCATTAGCCGAATTTCCATCTAGTCATAAAAGAAAAATTAGTCTAAACTTCTCTACACAAATTATGATGCTTGAACAGTTCGAATTATGAAACACACGGGCCTTGAAGTGTCCCAAGCTTGGCCTCTCTCTGGACCATTTTCTCTCGTTCTGCACTGTTTTGAAACAACCTCGCACGCACAAGAAATTGGATTGTGACAGCGGGGATCAAGGCACACGAGCAGAGGTAGAAGTGCGAACGCCGACCTACTAAACCAGTCAAAGGACCAAGAGGTCAAGGTCCCCTCCTCCAAACAAGTCCCCTTGACGTCGCCAACCCGGAGCTCGGCTTCCTTTCTAGAGTTGTAGGTCCTGGCGAGGACGCCATTCGCATCGACCAAGCGTCCCTGCACGATGAGCCACCGGGGGATTCCGGCATTGCGAGGATTGCGATGGCGAGCAGGACCAAAGAGATTACTCCCCCACATAGCAAGAGACGCCACCCTTTGAATCTAATCTTGGAGAAGGAATAATTGCAGCCGTAGCTTACAACTATGCCCACATTGACGACCATCTGAACCACCAAAACATAAATAGAATACAGTTCAACATGAAAAATGATAAAAAAAATTTATAACATATAAAAAATTGGAAAAGATGATAAAAATTAGCAAAGAGAGAGAAAAAAAAAAAAGAAAATGATGAATTACCTCGGGGAGAGAGGTGAACAAGCCACGAAAAATTGTGTTCACCAATGTCGGCATTGGCATCGTTTTCGGCTACAGATGCAGTTATTTCTTCTCCAAGATCAAATTCAATGGTTGGCGTCTCATGCTATGCAAGGGAGCAATCTCCTTGGTCCTACTCGCCGTTGTGATCCTTGCCATGCCAGAGTCCCCCCAGTGTCTCGTCATGCGGGGATGCCTAGCTAATGCGAACGGCGTCCTCGCCAGGACCTACAACTCCAGGAAGGAAGCCGAGCTTTGGTTTGGCAACATTGAGGAGCCTTATCAAGATGTACATCACTGTTCTCACTTGATTACTACGACGTGGTAGGGACGATAGCCCGTTTTTTAGAATGCACGGTTTAAAGCGTGATTGGATATATTGGAAAGTTGCATAAGATGAGCGAATTCGGTGATTTGGTGAGAGCTTTAGATTGGGAAAATCTGAAAGTGATAAAAACTATTTAAAACCAAAAAAAAATTAAGAAAAAAGGTGGTTGAAAACAAGGATCGGATTTCAGTATTTTCGATTAAAAAAAAAAGAAACAAGGAACGGATTAAGACGCACACACCCAGTCCAGCGAGCCCGCCACAACGAGATTCCTGGAACGCCTCCCGTAGCGAGTCTTCAGCTACTTAGTTTGGCTCTAAAACCTATGTTGGACATTTTGATTTCTGACATTAACAAGTTTTCGTTCAATTAATGAAATTTCAGTATTTTCGATCAAAAACAAAACAAGGAACGGATGAAGACACTCACACCGTGTCCAACGGGCCCGCCACAACGAGATTCCTGCAATCCCCCCCGCAGCGAGTCTTCAACTACTTAGGGTGCGCATGATAACAATTTCATTTCTCTATTTTTCTGTTTTTTGTTCTGGGGAACACGTTTGGAATAGAAACCCGTTTGGTAGCGTAATCTTATTTTTTTTTATCCCCAGGATGAATCTTTGATCCAAAAATAGATTTGGAAAGAAATCAGAAGTACAAAAAAGTTAATTTTTTATTTTTGGAACAAAAAATAGAAATAAGTTCGGGCCATCCAAAATTTAGGGCATCGCTTGTTAGGCTTCTTCTTCTTCTAAAATGCAACGCTGAAGCATTTTTCTCTCTACCCAACAAAAGTGTGAGCAGGCCTCCATCTCAGATCCCCGTCGCCACCAACTACAACTTGCTCTCGGTCTCTCTCTTTCGTTCTTCCCGTCGGCTCGCTGTGGTCTCCCTCCTTTGTTCTTCCCATCGGCTTGCTCTCGGTCTCTCTTTCGAAGGTAAACAACCTCTTCAATCCTCTGTGTTTCGTGTGGAAACCGTTGATTTCGGTTTGATTTGCCTTAAATCAGGTCTTTCTTTTTCTAGGTTTGTTTTTTGTTCAGGAATGAAGTGGAGTGCAAAATCAATCTTAGGGATTCTGAAGCACTGTACAGATATTTCGTTCGCCTGATGAGCTAATTCTGGTTCATTCTTTTCCGTGCTTTAAATAATCTTAGCTTGAGAAGAAAAGAAAGCAGCAGGTACTTGATTGTTGTGGTTTCAATTTGCTGCAGCGACAATGTTATCGGTATTGTTCCTATATCATTTGCTGAGGTTTGCAAAATTGTGTTTTATTTACAAGCAGTCCCTGTATAATTTTCTGCAGAACACACAATTCACATGTGAAGAATGGCCTCAGGAACTAAACGATACGGGGACTACTTGTACATGAGTTAATTTGTGAATTTGTCTTGTTCCCTAAGTTGGATATTAATGAGTGAATTATGGTGAAGAATTGTTTGAAGTTTAGGCCACATTGACACTGCTTGTACATGAGTTAGTTCGTGTAGTTCGTATTGTTTCTCGTCCTACGATGTGTGTGCATGTATTAATTTGTGAGCTCCTGAGTTGGATATTTGAGTTAAACATACACCTACTTCAAGCATATTTTTTCGCATGTTTCTCTTGTAATTTGCTGGTGCTAATATAAATTAGATTTTGATATAATTTGGTGATGCTTTATGGTCATTTAATTGCCTTTGATGTTACTGTAATTACATATGTAATCAAGACAAGATGAATAAGAACTTTGCCGATATGGAGATCCAGAGTACCCGTTTGGACCTACACAAGATGAGGTTATAGGCGATACATCGACCGAGGGAACCGAGATGAACATGCTTAGGAAAATTTTTGCCAATAAAACGGCAAGGGATCATAATATGCCGGAGATTCCATGAAATTGTGTTCTCGACTTTTGTAATGTATTTCCACTATTTATATTTGAGGTTTTCCTAGCTTGGCTTTGGTAATGTGATGTTGTACTTGAGGATTTCCTTTGTTTCCTCTGTTTGAGAACCTGTGTTAGACAAATGAGACTATGTTTTGTAGAAGTGATCATTTCTGGTGGTATTCAGTTTGTTTATATAAAAGCGGACTTTTCTTTGTAGTTTCCATGGTTTAGTATAATGCCAGCATTCTCGTCTTGCCATTTTGATCTTCACAAGGTACTTTTCAGCAAGAAACCTTGAGCATATGTCGACATCTAGCAAACATGTGTATCTGCGACGGATGTGGTGATGCCGCCGCATCTAAACATTCACTGCCTTATGCCAGGAAATGGCTTGGGCTTTCTGCTCCTGTTTTATTGTACCGAGTCGTGATATAACAACAAACAACTGTATTTTATTCGAGGCTTTGAGCAATGAAAAACAATGATGAAAATGTCTCTCTTCCCTTCACTTCTACAGCGAGTGTAGCACAAGCTCTTGTGATCTAGAGAAGTGATCATTTCTTTCTTTCTTTTTGTTTTCATATCACCATTACTTCTATTTGTATTTAAGGAGAACAAATGAGGAAACAAAATTTTGGAACTAGAATTTTTTTTTTTTTTTTTTTTGCACTATTATCAAACAAATTTATGTTCCAGGAAAAAAAAAATTATGCTCTTATCAAGTGAATTTATGTTCTAGGAACAGAAAGTTTGTGTTGTTATCAAATACATATCTCATCTCAGAAACTCGTCCCGGGAATAGAAATAGAAAAATCTATTTCCGGACAACAATAGAGCCAGAGAAGAGAATGGTTGCCATGCGCGCCCTTAGTTTGGTCATCCTGATGATTTGAAAATGCAAGTCTCCCGCAACGAGTCCTCAACTACTTAGGCTTTAGGTGGTCGCATCTTTGGTTGTGTTAATTGAATTTTCTTTTAGATCGGGCTCATTTGTTTAGGGAGATATTTTCTTTGAATTTTTCACACAAACCCGAATTTTATAGATAAAAATAAATGAAAAGAAACTATGTAGAAAAAAATAAAAAAGATAATAATCTCATTGCATTGATATTAGATTTGCATTTAAAGATTAGTTCATATACATGTTTTTCCTCTTTTGTACAATTTCAATAGTAATGAATTCCTTTTTGGAGATCAGAATTAGAATTAAACTTTGGATTCTATTTGATTTTAGCTCACGGGCTCATTTGTTTAGGGAGATATTTTCTTTGAAATTTTCAACCAAAAACATTAATTCATCAATATGTCAAAAGTGACATTAAACCGACTTACAAAAAGAAAAGGACCGCCAGAAATAGTTTGCTTTTTAGGGTTAACTTCATAACAAAAAGTTATTATTGTTAATATTGTTCATTTTTCGTGCTAATGCAGGTTCATGTGATAATCATTCAATCACTTCAACGTGCCCTAATTGGAAATGTCACACGTGGACGTGAAAGGACATGTGGCATTTTTTCATTGATCGAGCTACACGTCAACCTCATCTTTAGAGTTTCATGGAGCACCGCCACATTAAGATCAAATCAAATGTGTCCAGGGTTGCATCGAGTGTAATGAACCGCCACGGTGCTACGGTCAAACTCGATTCGACACAAAACTCGACATGCTCATAAATTATACTAAACTCAACATACTCGAGTTTCTCCAACTCAGAAAAAAAAAAATCGTGCCCCACTGCTCATAAGTCAGGGACACGGTTGACGTAACCTCGGTCACAAAATCAGAACAGATCCGTTCACATACTTTCTAAATTCAGAGGACATACAGCGAGAGAAAATGAAATTCTATAGCATCCACTTCAACGATCTGTCTCACTTCTCCCCGAGGAAGACGTTAGTGAGAACCTTCTTGGAGTGAAATGAAGCCCTCAACAACTTCATGCCCTTCAAAGTTACAAAACAAATAATTAAAAAGAATGGTTAATCTCTAAATGATTGTAACAAAAAAAAAATTAGATTAACAAATATTTGCGAGAATATTTTGGAGGTAGAGAGCAAGTATCATTTTTCCACACAAACTGTTGAGTTAGGAAGTTTGAGCTACTAAAACCTTAACGTATCCGAGTAGCGAGGACTGGCATGGGCTTACCTCATCCATTCCAAAGCTGATCACCTTCTCCTCAAGATGCCCAATCTCCTTCACGTTGAACTGGTTCAGCATAGTAATGCTCGAAATAGTCGACATCGGCTTGACCGCCAGATCGTCCATCACCATGTACGTCGCCACCCCTTGCACAAAACCGCCCTTACCGTCTGACTCAGCTGCTGATGCCGCAGCAGCCGTCAGTTTACCAGCCGGCGATTGGACAAGAATGAATGTGTTGTTCATGGAATGATCGCACTGAGGACATTTTGCGGAAGGGTCCTCAGCGACATAGTCTGGATGGTAAGGGCACCTGTAGTAGGTTTTCGGAGTTGAGTCTAAGGACGATGTCCAAGGCGATAGAAATGGGATTGCCGAGAGAAAGGCGGGTGCTTTGGGTTTCAACGGGACGTCTTTCTTGGAAGACGTGATGTCCACCTCGTTCAGTTTCTCGATACTGCCGTAGAGATTGCCTACACTGCCCGCCATCCCGGTTTGGGCAAGGAGCCGGACCACCGTCCCGACCGGCAGCGCGGGGATGTGCAAGAGGAAGTCGACAAAATCTTTGCTTGCTTCAGCAAAGAGCACCGTTCGGTTGCTCTTGTCGACCAGAAGCTTCAAGCTTACTTTGCCTGACGCCATGTTTTCGTTTTTGGTCGATTGTGCTTAGTGGGGAAAAAACGCAGGGGCAATGCAGGTATATATAGCGCAAAAAAGAAGAAACCTTGGATGATGAAACAGTGAAGAGTCTGGTTTACGGGGAAACATCACACGCAGTCTCTTCATCGAGGAGAGGAGCTCATTTCCCATGCATTAATGATAACCACCACGCATCTTCCCGACGATAATTCATTTTGATTTTGAGATGAAGCGAACGATTCAACTTCCATCGAAATGACCTACTTTATACACTGCAGAAGACCTCCTATGATCAGGGTGAATGCCTTGAAGAGCAAACGCCAACGCTTCTACAGAAAGCACCCCAGGAAGAAATATTGCAACGGTGGAGGGAGAGCAACCCGGCACAAACGACAATTTCTTTTCCAAACCCGCTTGCTAATTATCCACTTCAATTTGTGAATTCTTTTCTTTCAACGATACTCTCGTTTGACAATTCAGTCAGTTTTAAACAGTATTCTCAAAATCGGTCATTCCAATATAAGCCGTACACTTAAATCACGAAAATCATCCAAAGACACCCCCAAAAGATGATTTATCAATCTAAAATTACAGGAGTTCCTTTCTAAACGAGCTCAAAAAGTTAAAGCTCTTCAAAGATTAAGTTGCATTCTTTGCTTTGATTGCTACATGTGGTAAGCATCTTTATCGATGAAAACCTCAGCCTTTGCAGAATAGTCATCATGCATGGGGCTTGCATGTGCAAAAATTAAAAGAATATTCTTATTCACAAAGAACTTAATGCAATCTGCAAATAGCGTATTAAGATTCATATTTACTAAGAAAACAAGCGAAGACCTCCCTTTTTCCTCACGTGGAACTTATTTGAAATACAGTGATGCAAATATCATTGGAACGAATGGTCAAAAGTTATAGAGCCTTGTTCTAAGCCAGGTACTAACTGGACTAACTTTCTTCTATGTGTCCAGGTTTTTAGCAATGTCCTGTTGTCTTATGGTTAGCTGCGCCGTTCAGCTGTGGACTACTTGCGTCCTCACTAGGAATTTGGTTATATTTCCATAAAGTGCTTAATTATAAAAACAAAAGCGTAAGGACACTAAAAATGTCAAAAGTTTCGCATGGCGCTCACTTTGTGCCAATAAGAATTTGGTTATATTTTCAGGAAAATAACAATATTCTCCAGTGTTTGACTGAGATCTGAAGAAGATCCACGAAATACTTTTCATCGTTTGGGAATGAAAATTTTCCCTTTTTTTTTCCAAAATAAAAATGCATTGTTTGAGCTTCAGTAACTTGGATTCGGGTAGGCAAGGAAACGAGTATGGGACACAGAGTCCCCAACTGCCCGAGGTAGACAGCTGCCCGAGGTCGAGACCCAGATGCTCGTGCTTGGATCCCCGTATTCTCATACCAAGGTGATAGAAATTTGGAATTTGTACAAATTTTGGAAGAGTAGCTCTCTTTCTAATACCGGTTTCTTTCTAGCATTTCCTTTCGAAAGTTTTAAATTAAAGCTTTGACACTTTAGAAGGAGAAAATAAAGTATTCTAAAAAAGAAAACTTGATAAAAGATAAACAAAAATGAAGAAAATGTAGGGAAAGATAAACTTTGCTCAGGCCATCCGTCACCTATGAAATATCGAATTTCATAAACAAAATGAGCAGGCCAGCTTAAACAAAACAGCTTTCCGTGAAGGCTTGGCTTAAGTACACCCCAAGTGCCATAAGTTGTGTACGGCGCTCACTTTAGTGCCAAAACTTTCAAATCGATCACTTTAGTGCTAAATTTTTGTAACTTCGATCACTTTAGTGCCAAAACTTCCAAATCGATCACTCTAGTACTAAGTTTTTGTAACTTCGATCACTTAAGTGCCAATTTCTTTTAAAAAACGATCACTTTAGTGTCAAATTCACCAAGCTACGTCTCTCAAATATTAATAAAAAATAGCACGTGTCGAATTTTCGGCAAGCCACGTCAGCTCCGGCACTAAAGTGATCGTTTTTAAAAGAAGTTGGCACTTAAGTGATCAAAATTACAAAAACTTAGCACTAAAGTGATCGATTTAGAAGTTTTGACACTAAAGTGAGCGCCGTATACAACTTATGACACTTGGGGTGTACTTAAGCCTGAAGGCTTCATTTTTGACCTAACATACCAACGACAGGATTATAGCTATATGATCGATAAACAATCTGCAGCTTTCCCATGAAATTATTAATAACCATTTACTCATCCTCCCAACGACATTTGCATTGATTCTCATTTTAATTTTCCGGTGAAAGTGAACGAGCGATTCCATCTCCATCAACAGGAAGAAATGCTCTCTTGACTGCTAAACGCCTGTCTTCCCTGTGCTTCTTATGTATGATTTCAACCAAGAAACTGAATCCTCGAGCATTGAGCAGTCCCTGTTTTATTCCTTGTATAATAATACCGTGAAGATTGTTAGCGAGCACAGACTGTAATAAAGAACAAAACCCCAACACACTGGAAAGTATCTCGAACTTCATGAAGGAAAGGGGAGGAAGCGCATGCATGGTCTTGTTTGACAAATCAGTCAGTCTTAAACAGTACTCTCAAAGCCAGTTCACTACAATACAGGTCATACAATTAGAACAAGAAGAATTTTCATATTCACAGAGAACTTAATGCCATCTTTACAAATAAAACATGGAAAGAACTCCCTTTTTCTCCCGCGTGGAACTTAATTGTCAAAAAGTTAATATTGCCTTGTTCTAAACCTGGTACTGACTGAGCTAAGTTTTTTTCTGTTTGTTCAATTTATGCACAATGTCTTCTTGTTCTCTGGTTAGCTGTTTCTTTCAGATGTGGACATCTTGTGTATTCAATAGAAATTTGGTTTTATTTCCATAAAAGTGCTTCGTTATCAAAACAAACAGCAAAAAATATGATTGCTAACCCTCTACAAATGCAATATACTACGCAAACTCGCAGTCTTCTAACTCCGGGCAAATGTGGTTCGACAGTTCCAGGATACGTTCAAGAGTTTCTCTTGTTGAGAGTTAGAGGAAACCACGAGGTTGTAGGATAGGACGAGCAACAATCTCTTAGTCAAATCTTACGGTCTAAATCATGATTACTACGAAATTACAAAAAGTTGGGTTGCCAACCCTGAATGATTTCTATTTCGTATGATGAGATAGGAGAATCACTCAAAATATTTAAATCATCACCTCTAAGACTACTGTAAGAGCAGGCTCCTGTGCAGGTTTCACATAGAGTAAAGCCACTTGATGGAAGATGCTGCTTTGGTGGCTAAGGTACTTGATTACTTGGTCCCTTCTGAAGTTACACTGTTCCTGACCAATCTTGTTATCTAAGACAACAATCGAGACAAAAGTAAAACCTTGTATTTTATGCTTTGGAAACAAGCATGAGAGAGAGAGAGAGAGAGAGACCAAGTTCAACATGCCATGTCCCGGAAGAGTGATCTCTATTCAATTTGAGATTCTAAGACATCCAAGAACCAATTAAGATAGTTCTCCACATGTAGAAGAAATACAGAACTCATTGCACCCTTTCGATCTACCTCAGAATGCCACTGCATAAGATGGGGCACTCCAACAAAACTCCCACGGCAGAAGCACTTTTAGAAAGCCAGCGATTGGCTCTCTCTCTCCCTTTCCCCTTTTTTTTTTTTTTATAGTTCAAGGACATAAGTATGGAGACTCGGCTACCACAAGTATGCAGGTCCCCACCTGCCTTGGGCTTTCAACATTCTCCAACATTTCAAATGCTAGCATTTGCCCAATGGAGTCCCAAAAACTCTTGCGAAACACCTTACAAGAATTTGGGCCTCCGAAGCTCCTTGGAAAAGCTGAACCAAATGTACCCTAAATACCAAACTCAAATACCATTTAAGTTCAGGCCTTTAACATGTGAAAATGATCCTCATCCAGAAAACACTTTGCATGCAATTAGTGAGAATCAAATAAGTGACCTTTGGATTCTGAGTTAACAATCTCACAACATCCCAATCAACCGTGCAATTCTAGGTGCTGAGTTGTCTCTTTTCGCTTCCTTGGCAATCATCATCGTAGAAGACGAATCCTCCCATTCAGACAATGCAGACCAAACTACATGATTTAAGGAGAAAACCAATGAATGAAGCATTTGCAATGAGAGACTAACGGTATTTGCTATAAAAGGGTGAAATATTAATATATTTTCTAATGACCACTCGCAAACATCAACAATTCCAATAAGGCCAATTTCTTTCCAAAAAGACACACCCTCAAGTTCTAGATTCTCACAAACATCAGAAACACTCCAATCAACTAAAAACTAGACCACACAAATTCAAAGCAAGATGCTAAAACTGATTTTTCAAGGAGGGAAAATTTCGTCTTTTCGATGCGAGTCTTGCTTATATGTATGTGAATTTTATTTGTAAGAATAAAGGCACATAAGTGGTCATAGGAAATGTTTCCCTCACAATACTGTCAAAAACGATACAATCTCAACCGTAAATACACACATCATTACCTCGTGTTTTGCATAAAGCGCTCATTTATTGGGAGATTTTTTTGTCAGAAATAACCGATAATCTTGTCGGACTGTCGGGCTAGCAGCTTTCAAGTGGTCATTGAGTCAAAATTGAGGCATGTTTTTTGTATATTCCCAAAATAAAATCAATGACCAGCTAAGTTGGGCCAAAGAAATTCCTTGCCAAATTTGGAAAACGACAAAATGGCAAATTGCTGCTCCTACCTAATCACTAACTAATGTCGATGAGGTCGCGTCATGGTCTAGTCATGGCATGTTCGTGAGGCGACCTCTTCATGGCCAGGAAGCAAAGCCACCTAGTTGCAATCGGAAGTCATTGACGGCTAAAGTTTGGCTACTCCATTTAATCATTCATTAGCTAAAAATTAAGGATGGACCCTGACTCCTAAACGAAAACATTAGAGTTACCTTTGGCATTATGCCTTGCATCGAATCGCATTAATAGCATTTAGAACTAACACGTGCCGCAGCCACATGCCGCACTCTATGCTCCGGTCACATGATAATCACAAGCCCTGTTGGCGGAACTACCATGGACATGCCCACGCCCGATCAAGGGGTCTCCACGGACGCTTCCCTTCTCTTGGACGTCATCTTCATAAAGCTCTCTTCGAGTAGAGTGGGACAAGGCTCGTTCAGACATGGGTTTCAATGGAGATAATATCAATTGAACCGAGTAAAAAAATCTGATTTTATTGATAAAATATTGAATTAAAAGATAACGCTTGGCCATAATTGAAGATAAGAACAATGGGCTAATTTCATTAGGAGAAAAAGAGAGACTGACAAAAAAAAAAATTGGGTTAAGCTGGTGGATTAAGATCTTTTCATGACTAAGTATTGTTTAAAAATCATATTAACAAGAAAAAGAAGCTTGAAATGTGGAATTCGATCACAGATTGGTTTGAATGGTAAGGAAAGAGGATGGGTGGGTTAATATTTTTCTAACAAGAAAATCATGACAGACAACAAATCTTCAGTTTGACTTTTGACTGATTGATAGGATTAGATCAGTGTCTCATCATCATCTCGTGTAGGCCCTTCGTCTTTGGTCCTCTAATTTTTATTTGGGGCAATCAAATCCTCTTAACTTTCTAAATTTGTGTGGTTTTGTCCTCTCAAATTTGTTATGTGCAATCAAATTCTGTCTTTCTTGACTTTTGTAATTGGGAGAGTTACAAAAAAAAAAAAGTTTTAAACATATTGCAATTATGTCAATTCAGTACTAAATTATTTTTTTTATCAATTGAGTCCTAAAATTTTTGCAATTGTGTCAATTCACTCTACTTTACCGACCAGGACTGAGGTGCACAATTTTTAATAATTTTTTTCAATCTTTCTTCCTTTTTTATTCTTTATGTTCTCTTTCTTTGTTCATCTTTTCCTTCCTCTTCTGGCTGTGCCGAGGGAGCTATAGCTAGCAAAGGCTTCACGACCTAAAAAGGCCTCGCTCGGGCTGGGCAAGGCCATGGAGGCCACCGACGAGGGCAGCCTCACCCGCCGGTGGCGAGGCCATGGCCACCTTTGCCCGCGGCCACAAGGCTAGGCCGGCCATGCTTCACGAGGGTTTCGTGAGGCTCGACCATGGCCTTGCCAACCATGGGCGAGGCCATGGCGAGACCGCCCTCTCCCGTAGTTGCTATGGCCTCGCCTAGGCTAGGCGAGGCACGTTGGGGGCCACGAAACCCTTGCCGGTGAGCTCCGGCGACCCTCGTTGGCCAAAGCGGGAAGAGGAAGGGAAAAAAAAAAAAAAAAAAAAAAAAGAAGAAAAAAAATTAAGATCTTATTAGAAATTTTTCACGTCAGGACCGACCGGCAAAGTAGACTAAATTGGTACAATTACAAAAGATTTAGAATTAAATTGACAAAAATAAAGTTTAGAACTGAATTTACACAATTGCAATATGTTTAGAACTTTTTCGGTAATTTTTCCCTTGCAACCAAGTGCTTTATTTACCCACGGTAACTAATACTGTCCAATTAAACTTTCTTTTTTCTTGTTTTTCCCGCTTATTATTTTATTGCTTTTTTATTTTATTTTTTTGGCACGTGTGGCGTCAAATTGGAATCGTGTATCAATGCAAGGCCACTTTACTTGGCAAGCCCTTGATATAAACTCAATTCTATCATGCCTCATCCAACAAGAAATTTTAACTTGTCTCTCAGATTACATTCTCTAGTTCGAGGTCAGACAAATCTCTTTCTTTTCAGGAAAAGAAAGAAACCTTCAATGGGGACAACAACTCCTGCTCCCTCAATGCTGTCCAATCTTCGTTAGGGTGCTTGTCCTCTGTTCGTTTCTCATCTTGCTGTTCAATTGCCGTTGCCATGCGCAAAATCTTGGAGAAAGAAAGGCAACAACACCCTTTTTTTTCAGATTGATCTTTTCATTTTGTTTCGTTTAATCAAAAATATTGCGGCTCGCGCATTTTGACTTCTTCTTTTTTTTCAAATGTGCGACACCCAAAAACTTTCACCACATGAAAATTCTTACGCGTATAGCAACATATATATTTTTCATGATTTTTGGAAATTCAGACAATATTTTAAGGTTTGGTGAAAAAAGCTATAGTAAATTATTTTGTGCTAATGAAATGTTTCATGCAAGTTTTAAAACAAATATCGACTAAAATGATTATTTAGCGCTTCTCCGTACTAACGATTTCTTTTTATGCAAAGTTCGCAGACTTACATCGTCTATTTGGATTATTCCATCAAGAGTTCGCAGGCTCTTGCTCTCGAACTTCTTGGGAAGGTTCTCGAAGGAGGGTACGTAATTTCTGGTTCAAAAGGATTTTATTTATGTTTAGTTCATATGATAAAGATATATTTGGTCGTTTTATCTAGGGTTGCATGTGATATGATCTAGAGTCCTCTTCATGGTTAAACAAGAATGCACAACTATAATTTTTTTTTGGGGGGGGGCGGGTGGGGGGTGTGCGTGCGTGGGTGGGTGGGGTGAAGTGTTATAAAGGTCCTAATCCTATTGCATTTATGCCAATTTTGTCATCAACTTTTTTAATTGAGCCAATTTAGTCCTAAATCTTTTTACCTAGAACCAATTGAGTCATTCCGACTAATTTTTACCGGATATTGCTGACTTAGACACAGACCTACGTGGCACGGCCAGCTCCGACGCGGACATTCTTTCAATAATATTTTAATAATCTTAGAATTATTTTTTTTTCTTTCTCTTCTTCCTTTCTTTTATTTTACCCTATTTTTCCCTCCTCTTTCCTCTAGTGGCCAACATGGCCATCACCGGCGAAGGTGGCCCTCGCAGCCACAAGTAGACGCGGCCGGTTCGGTGGAACCGCCGGTTCCGGTTCAGGAACCGGCCGTGAAAAATGGCGGTTCCGGTTCCGAACCGGAACCGGCGGTTCCGGGCCGGTTCCCGGGCCGGTTCCGGTTCAGCTTCTGAACCGGCGGTTCCGGTTCATTCCGATTCATTTTTAATAATAATTTTTAAAATAATAAATAATAAAATAAATATAATAAATTATAAATTATAAAATACAATTAAATTGTACATTGTAATAAAATATGGGAAAAAAAAAAAAGAAGGAATGGGCTTGAACTTAATGAATTATCATTAAGCGACCTACATATCTTCTTGGGGATAGAAGAATCAAAGCCCATGTAGTTCTTTTTACCTTTGAGAACCCCAACTTACCTCATCGTCAATCGTCGCTACCCGTTGTGGTACCCGTGGCGGTGGTATCTCCAACATCATCGCTAAAAAATTCGTGTTCACGATCTAACTCTTGGTGTCGATATTTCGCCCTCGTCCAATCGCCGACACAAGCTTAAGCTTCCACGAGTCCGGGCTTAATCTTGAACGGCGAGAGTCCAAAATTAATCCTCCAGAACTAAATGCTTGTTCAACTGCAACCGTTGAAGAAGGGGTTGCTAATATTTGACGAGCGATGAGGGCGAGAACTGGATACTCGATTTGGTGACTCTTCCACCACTTCAGGATTTCGAAATCTGTACTATGTTCTGCATCACGAAACTCAAATTGAGTGGTTAAATATTTTTCTAATTCAGAAATATTACCCGTTGCCCCTTTTTTTTTTTTTGCCTACTCTTAAGCATATTATACCCTCTACTAAGTGAACTACCACCTTCGCTACGTGAGGCGGTAGATTGTAAAGATCCGGAATCACTTAAACCATATCTACTACAAAATTCTCCATATAATGCTACTATAGATTCTTTAACATGTCCTAATATATTTAAAATATCTATTGAATCATCCAAATGTAAACAATCATGATAATACACATTCAAATAATCTTGTAAACCGTCTAATTTAATACGTGGATCAAAAACAATACCAACTAAATAGACAAGAGGAATTTGCAAATAATAATGCAACCATTTTTCTCGCATTACTAAAATAGTTTGACCTAATTCGGTATCTTTTTCATATTCACTAAAAACACTACTAATATTAACACACTCTATTAAAAATAAATGCGTTGTAGGATAATAAATACCAGATAAAGTCTTAGTAGCATCATTAAAAATTTTCAAAATATCTAAAATTTTCTTGCAAACGTCCCAATGTTGAGGAAGTAAAGTAATTTCGGGAATATTTTGTGAAATAAACATACATAATAAATCTTTATATTCAAAAGTTTGCCGAAGCAACTCGTACGTAGAATTCCAACGAGTCGGAATATCTTTTGGAAATCTTCTTGGCCTTCTCCCATTTTGTTTACAAAATTTTCCCCATGATTTCATACATTGGGGACGACTCCATAAAAATTTAATTGCACTTTTTATTGGGGCGAGAGACGTGTCAAGAGTTCGTAAACCATTTTGTACACATAAATTTAAAATATGACAAGCACATCTAATGTGAAAAAATTGTCCGCCAAAAGTGGGTTTGCAAATATTTTCTAATTCGGGAATAGAAGCGGTATTTGCGGCGGCATTATCAAAACCAATTGAAAATACTTTATTTATTAAATTATATTCTTCTAAAACTTGCCTAATTATTCTATAAATATTATGAGCCGAATGGCTTTCATCAAAAACTCGGAATGCAATAAGTCTTTTTTGAATCATCCAATTGTCATCTATCCAATGACACGTGACACCCATATAACAATGAATTTGCCAAGGATCACTCCAAATATCGCTACCTATATGCACACGTCCATTGAATTCCGCAAAAAATTTTGCTAAAGATTTTTTTCCTTTTTTATAAAGATGAAAAACTTCGCGTTTAAGAGTATTTTTTGGAATAGTTGGCGCTTGCGAAACCAACGCAAGTATTTATCAAATATTTCATATTAAAATTTTCACCAAGTATTAAACGGAGCATGATCAAGGGCAACATATTCACCTAATGTTTGTTTATAAAGTGCTTGAGTGAAACGAAATAAAGGATGAGGCTTAGAAGTGACGTACCCGGAAATTTGTTGTTGCGTATTGTCGATCCCCGCTTGCGTTGGATGTTTTTTCGTCAAATGCCGACGGAATGTTCCGTAACCGTCTCCTTTCGTGAATTTATAAGTTTGCGAACAATATTTACATTTTACATTATACTTACCTTCGACTTCATCACGTACCTTGTCGAAGTGTAGCCACAAGTCCGATGTATTATCTCGGCCCTTCCGTTCCGGCTCATTTGCCGTTGACGTTTCTTCGACACCGGTGGGAGGATGAAGACTTTCTTGTGTTGGGATGTGCTCGACGTTCGGAATCGGGACATAGTTAATATTATCGTCGTCGTCTTCCCAACTTGCATACTCACGAGGATCGTATTCATGAAAGGGATAGTCGGAATCTCCCATAGCCATCTTGCCCTTGTCGGCATTTACGCTTCCACTTGCCATTTTTTGAGAGAATTGATCGGGATTGAGAGAATTGGGAGAATTTGAGCGATTTGAGAGGATTTCGGAGAGAATTCGAAAGATTGTTCGAGAGAATTTGTGACAAAAATGAAAGGGGAAGCATATGTATTTATAGGCAAGAATCATTTTTTTTTTATTATTTTTTTTTAAAAAATGAAAAGCAACGGCCAAATTGGCTAACAACGCCAATTTGGCCGTTGCACGTTAACAACGGCCCAAAGCGGGCACGGGGGGAGAGGGGGGGCCGGGGCGAGAGCCCAACGGCTCTCCGCCCCGGCCCACCATCTTTTTTTTTTTTTTTTTTTGCGGTTCGGAACCGGCCGGAACCGCCGGTTCCGGGCCGGTTCCGCGTTTCCGGGAACCGTGGGCCCGGTCAACGGGCCGGTTCCGGGCCCACGGGCCCAAATGGCACTCACTAGCCACAAGGGACGATCGGCCTTGCCGGCGTTCGCCCTAGCCCGACATGGCCCGGGCAAGGGTGGGCCTCGCCCTGGCCCAAGCATTGCTGCCCTAGCCCAAGCGACTCACGACGAGGTCGACATCGCTTGGGCGAGGCTAGCATCACTTGGGCCAGGGCGAGGTCAACCCTCGCTCTCCTCCCACCAAAGGAAAGAGGACAAAAAAAGAAAAAAAAAAGAAACAAAGAAAATTCAAAAGTTACAAACATATTATTAGAAAATGTTCACGCAGGTACCGGTCATGTCACGTAGGCCGTCTAGCATCCATGCCAACAATATTTGATAACAAATAATCGGAATGACTGAATTTGCTCTAGGTCAAAAGATTTAATACTAAATTGACACAATTAAAAGATTTAAGACTAAAAAGAAACAAATGCAATAGATTTATAACTTTTCTAACACTTTTCCGCTATATTAGTACCCACTGGGTTTTGTGTTTTCACTTTTGAAATTATTTATCCAGCCAAGCTATCCTAACTTTGATATATACTTGCAATTTTGATGTATTGGCAATGTCCAAACATTTCGTGTTCTGGGAACGTGTGATCTGCATGATCCGTGACATCAAAGTCTACTCTATCATTATGACCACTCGGTCATGCTTTAAAATAGCGTACATCAGATCGAAGTAGAAATTGTATACATGGGGTTGGCCAACCATCACCGATCTTCATCACTTCCCAGTTCCCACCAAGGACCCCCCTAAGATCGACAAGGGGGATCTCTAGAGCTTAGATCTACTTGCGAACACAGTTTCTGATGGATCGGTTATTAACAACTGGACCACCAGTAAGATGGGCAAGAGGGCTACTGAATTCTTCCCCCTCTAGACTGTTGCCAATGCAAGACTTGTATCACTTGCATTTGTATGCCACGAGTTACAACTACGAGAATGCAGAGGTGATAATACTCGGGCTGCTTCTAGCAAAAGAAAAATGAGATGATATAGAGACAGTGCATCTTTGCATGGAAACATCTGTATCTATTCCTGAAAGCAATGAATATACAAGTTCCAGGTCACTTCCCTCTCCAGCGAGAAGTTTTGACAGCCAACACTGTCACCGCAATGTACAACAAGGAGAATGCCTTGAAGAATAAAGACCAACGCTCCTGCAAAAGTACCACAGGAAGACATGGAGAGTCAGAATATTGCAACAATGCTCTGCAACTATGCAGGGAGAGCTGCCCTGCACAAAGGAAATTTCCCTTCCAAACCCGTTTGCTAATTATCTGCTTCAATTGTGAATACTTCACTTTTGACTTTCAGATTTAGCAAGCTAAAAAGTTCTTTTTCCTATTGCCACGACATTTCTCATCAACATAAGAACAAATAATATACAAAATGGAAGACTCTAACCAAGCTAGCGCACTGGATTTGCTTTAAAGTACTACCTAATGTTGAAATAGTAATAGAATGCCTGACATCATCAAGCTATCATGTATCCACTCGACTTTCAGGATCTGATCATAGCATGAGAAAAAATGGAACTTCAAGTAATGCTAAAGACAAGGTAAGTATACTTGTTTACAAAACCTAGTGCCAACCCAACACACTAGCAAGTATCTCGAACTTTGTAAAGGAAAGGAAAAAGCCCATGTTCTTGTTTGACAAATCAGTCAGTTTTAAACAGTACTCTCAAAAACGGTCACAACAATACAGGTCGTACACTTAAATCATGAAAATCATCCAAAGACACCAAAAGATGATTTACCAATCAGATGAAACATAAGTTTCCTTCTCACTTGTTCTCAGGGATCATAACAGAAAATGCATCCATGCAGAAACTCCAGAGTGCGTGCAAAGTTTCCACATTAACTATTATCTTGCTATTTATGGCAAATCCTTCTGTCATGCCTTGTTTTGTCATTCAATTCCCAACTTTCTCCTTAAACAAGTTCAAAAAGTTAAAGCTCTTAAAAAAGTTAAGTAGCATTCTTTGCTTTGATTACTACACATGGTAAGCATCTTATTGGTGATAACTGACTTTACAGAATAGTCATCGTGCATAGGGCTTACATGTGCAAAAATTCGGGTTAATCTGTTGATTATCTTCTTATTCACCGTAAAAGATGCTTTGGCTATTTGGAATTGGGTCAAAAAGCAGAAACGACTGGGCCATGCTGAAGAATACAACAGAACTTAATGCTAGCTGCAAATAGCGTAGAAGATTCATATTCACAAAGAAATTATGGAAAGATCTCCCTTTTTCTCTCGTACGGAACTTATCCCTTGAAAAACAGAGACACAATATTATTGGAACTGAATCATCAAAAGCTGAAGAGCCTTGTTCTAAACCAGGTATGGAGTGGACTACCTTTTTTCTATTTGTTCAGTTTTTTTCACAATGTCTTCTTGTTTTCTGGTTAGTTGTTACTTTCAGATGTGGACTTCTTGTGTACTCAGTCTGAATTTGGTTATATTTCCATAAAGTGCTTAGTTATCAAAACAAACGGTAAAAAATATGATTGCTAAGCCTTTACAAATGCAACATACAACGTAAACTCGTGCTCTTCTAACTCCACGCACATGCAATTCAACAGTTCCACGCCATGTTCAAGAGTTTCTATTATTAAGAGTTGGAGGAAACCACGAGGTTATCTTAGTCAAATCTTATAGTCTAATCATGATTACTACGAAATTACATAGAGTTGGGTTGCTAACCCTGAATGCTTTCTAATTCATATGATTAGATAGGAGAATTACTCAAAAATTTAAATCATCACCTCTAAGACAACTGTAAGAGCAGGCAGCTGTGCAGGTTGACATTAAAAAAAAGCCACTTGATGGAAGACGCTGCTTTGGTTGCTAAGCTACTTGATTACTTGGTCCCTTCCGAAGTTCACTGTTCCTGACCAATCTCATAATTGCAAGGAATTCCTCAGGTTCTTGATCTTCTATAAGAATCTGTTGACGAGCATTCGGCATAAGAATACATTTAGGAAGCAAAACAGTTTTACCAAATGCTTTAACTGCTATAATCAAACAGTCCACCGGAAGAACTCATGAAAAGAAGGCATATCCTAGAACAACAGTGAGAATGCAAATTGAACATATCCATCAGTGTGCAAAGATAGGCTTAAACTCCACACGAGACAATTACATGAACATGGCTCATTATTGAAAAGGTAAACACATGCCAATCCGGTAATGAGTATTTCTTAATACCCAGGATCGCGCAACATAGATTCACCAAGTAACCCACTTGTTTCTTCATCTTGCCCAGTTATCCAACATATTACCACAAAGACAAATATGAAGTCCCTGATACAGTACGCAAAGTTTATTTCACTTTCCCGATAATAGTTAATTTAAGGCATTAACAGCCACATGAGGCTCCTTACCAAAAAAAAAAAACAGCCACAATGAGGCTGCCTACAAGTAGCTTCTATTTGATTGACATATCAGATAGGATCGAGAACATTTTCTTAACTACTGATAGAAATTGAAGACAGGACAAATGCTAGCCCAAGAAATAAAAATATGTCATATACAATAAAATACTCCACAAAACCCAGTAAGCACACCTTTGGTCCTGCAGATCCACTGTATAACATTGTGAACTCGACTAAAGTCCTATGTGCCAAGTTAATTGTCAACTAAAGCGTCAAACCGATGCGATCTTCAAGGAGCTTCTATGCTGAATGAGCATGTCCGATTTGGTCATAAACATATGATCATGTTCGATTTGGTCATAAACATTTTCTTAGCAGGAATGATTGATAGAAATTGAAGAAGACAGGATAAATGCCTCCCAAAGAACTAAAATCATCAAAAACATGTCAAACCCAAGAAAATACATGAAAGAATAGGAAATTTTAGAACAGTTTCATTCAAACACATTAATTTTAGGAATCTTTACAATAAAGCACACCCAACTCACACAAGGCATTCGATAGATCACAGATAAATGATAAAGAGCTTTGTCATAAAATGCATACCTCAATTTTGGTTTCCTTCGGAAGGCTTTTCTCTAAAAGAAAATCATGTGCAACTTGGTTCCAGTCAATCTTCTCTACATTAACTAGATCTCTGCTTCTTTTTACTGGAGTTTTGCTTTCATCGCAATTAAAGGACCTTCCTAGCCAAAAGTATAGAATCCCCTCCTTTGACTGTTTCAAAAATGTAGCGGGACAATAAATAGCAAAAACACCTCCTGAATTCAAATCACTCCCACCAAAAGGCGCAACTTCTTCTAAACTAGGCCAACAATATATGAGGGGTCGCACTTTTCCATTACATTCTAAGTCACTCTGATCAATTTCCCTTGAGACAGAAGCAACACCAACTTCTTCTAGTTCTCCACTTCTTCCTAAACAACTCTGTGCTCGGATGCCAGCAACTTTGTTGGAAGGTAGATCACTAGCAACTGGACAAGGCTTCTGAAACTTGCCTATTGGAACCAGATGCCTCTCCCTGGTTTTCATACTATCCCCTGTTCCTACAACATTTTCTCTGTCAGGAACCAGTTCAAGTGATGAACAAGAATCGCCATTTGCCCATACCCCATTTTCTTGTGGGGGAACAGCAATGGATGGAACCTGTGTTAGTTTATCTTTCCCAACTGGTAGCTTTAGAGTCCTAGATGCGCTACCTCTGCGTTCAGCAAGCGAGGGTGAGACTTTCTTAACTGGTGAAGTGACTGACTGAGGGTGTCGCCTCGAAGGAAAATTGATGTCAATAAAATCCTGATTCTGTGACATAGGCTGAGAAATTGTTATTGAACGATGGAGAGACAAATTAGAGAAGTTAGATAGGGTCGATGATACGGGAAGTGAACAGGAAGCTGTTGAGGGTGAATCTTGAGATGATTCGGAGAAGTACGTCGAGCTCGTGCTCGAATCGGAAGAGAGGGAATCTGGAGAAAGATAAGGAGGAGATGACGATGATGACGATGATGAAGTCGATGATGCAGGTGAACAGTTCACAGGAGAATGTACAACCATCATAGACTCAGAGAAAACCCTGGGCAGGGTAATCTTAGGAGCTGACACGAAATCCTTCATATTACTGGGGGCAAATTTGCGTCTCAACACACTCCAACTGCTTTCTCTAGCAGGAAGATGGGTTTCATCCTCATTTTCAGATGATGCAAAGGGAGGCACAACTCCCCCCTTTATTACTTTCTTGAAAATTTCAAAATCTACATCATACAAATCCACCTTTCTCCGCCCTGAGGATGTTTTCCTGGCAATTAATTCCTTATCAGGCACTCCATTGCCAGATTTATCCATCAAAGGTAAGAGGTTAGAGAAAGCATCCCAGTAGTATGATGGTTCTTCTCCTTCCCGGATCACAACCACTGGACCATGAACTCTTTCATACCTCATAATCTGACAAACAGCCGCCCTAGCATCCCTTTCCATTATGCCTTCACATTCCCTTCCGATCCACACGTAAATTGACGAAGGTACCTGTACAATGAAAGCTCCTCTGGAATCTAGTGCCGCAGGAGAAGGATCGGTCAACATTTTAGGAACCAGATGCAAGGGATCATAGGACGAATGTGGCGCAATTCTGTACATCCTAAGCAATGAGCTTGGACTCAAAGGAAAAGCATGAACTCTTTTTTGACACTGCAACAACTGACAAGCAAAACCCATGTTAGGATCAGCTATCCCTCTTGCAGCCTTCACAAACTGAAATGCATCATCAAAACTCCGCCCCTCTCTCCACATAAGATATGCTATCACCAGAGATGTTGACCTGGAGACGCCTTGACAACAGTGCACAAAAACCCTCCCACGTTCTTCCCTAACATCCTCAAAATAATCGAAGACATCGTAGAGAATGCTAGTAATATCTTCCGATGGACTATCCTGCAACCACAAAGTTCTATAAACAAAATCCGCTTTGAAATACTCAGGGCAAACAAAGCCCACGCAGTTCAGGACATGCGTGATTCCATTCCTCTTTAGTATATCCCTGTCTTTAGCCACTGCATCCCCACCAAGATATATGTGTTCAGCTACCTTAGAACACTCTTTGTCGAAGAATGCTATCTTTTCCCTCTTCACTAACCCACCATTCTTATCAGGGTTCCGCTGAATCGCAGACATATCAAGCTTCAACCTCTCCCCGCCTCTGTTCCCGCTGGGTGTAGGTGGCTGTGGCCATTCACCAACATCGTCAGATCCTGCTTTTGGCCACTCATCTAAGCTCCGTCGGGTGATAGACAAAGGCTGCAATGGCGGCAAACATGACCTTGCCTTGGAATTATGCTGGGAACGCGGGGTTAAAGGGGCAGGAAAACGACGGTTCTGACCACCGTTCCCATTTGAATCCGAGCAATTATTAGCTTCTTCACCAGGGTTCTGCTGCGCAGTACGAGAAGACGACCAGGACGCCGAACGCCAGAAGGTCTTAAGGGCAGTGGGCATATGGCATGGAGCTAGAGGATTAACGGTGGACTCCTCCTTACCCACCATGCTCAACTCAGACTCCTAGCCTAGGGTTCGCGCAAAACCCAAAAACGATCGAAACCCTAATTCCTTCCCCACCCCTACGCCGTAGTCAAGTGAACATGGTGGCGGTGGTGGTGAATCCAACAACTCAGAACCCCATATCAGATCAGCGACAAGGGTATAACCGAATCAAACATCGGCGAGAACCAAAATCAAGCGCAAAAGCGGAAGATTGAACGTACAACCAGTGATGCGCGCACCCTCAATTTCGCGGAAGGCGGAGGCGAATCTGGAGCCCCGGAGATTTGGGGGTATAGGCAGCGAATTCGGAGCCTAGAACCTCACGCGAGCCACTGAGGAAGGCGGTGGGACGAGACCGGGAGGCGGCGAGGTGAGAGAGATCCAGAGATTTAGGGTTTCGTCGATTTGTAAACGGAGCGGGCGAGAGAGAAGGGAGGAGCTGGGACTGAGATGTGAGAGTGTGGGCAAGAGGTAGAGAGAGAGAGAGAGTCGAGGAAAGAGAGGGAAAAAGAAGATGCAGAGGAGAGAGAGAGAGAGAGAGAAGGAAGAGACAGTAACAGTATTTTTCCGACTTGATTTTGTTTTTATGTTTTTAAAGATTAATTTCTCTTTGCATGGGTTCGTGAATTCCGACAATTTCTAGGGCCTAATTGCCCAAAAAAAAAAGCATACATTAAAACAATATTAAACTCGGTATGTCTATGACATATATAGGCAAATTAAATTGTTGCATCGCGACAAATCTTAAATCAGTATCCCCATTCTGCATTTGTCCCAAACCGATTTTCGCCTCTAAAAGAAAAACTCAAACTGTATACTTATAATAAATATACCATAGTGCTATGACAAAATTAGGATTTTAATGGATTTCAAAATGTTAGGGAGACTTTAGGACAAAATTAACAGATTTCTCAATGTTAGCCATTTTCTTTGGATTAGGTAGTCTTTTTTTTTTTAGGGGACCCATTTAATATTGAGTTTCTATGTCGGATCCATGTCACACGCCGATTATCCAAGTTGTTTTCCACATACTATTGTACCGCTTTTTATGACACAAAAATTAATTTGTGATAAATGCGTCGTAAGTATATCAGGTTGGAGTTTTTTACAATATGGCAATCAGTTAGGGTAATCCATTTTAAATATAGCAAGGATTTTAATTTGTAGAGGAGATTAGGCAAAAACTTCCAATTTCAATACCAGTCACTTTTACCACGTGAATTAGAAAGCTTGTATGAATTATTGCGCAATATAGAGAAATAGCTCGTTTCACACATTTTGATCGATGTCAATCAAGATCACTAGCGACCTAACAAATCCTACATAAAATTCTGAATTTCTTTTCTTGTCTAATTAGTCATTTTCTTAATATTCGTGCGACGGCAATATGTAAATTAGTGTGCTAATTAACATAAAAACTATCTCTTTATTTACTAAAAAAGTTCACAGCATGCTAATTTTCACCAAATAAAGTCAATTATGTAAACTTAAAACTTTTACACATACCCTGATCATGAACGTGACAGCCACTTGGGCTTTCCTAGGCCTACAGAAGCAAACAAGGCCCAGACCAAATTTTTCGTGGGCCTTAGGCAAGCGTTTTCAATTTTGGGCCAAATTAGGCCCAATAATTTTGTGGAGAAACTTTCATATTTATTTTAAATCTCTGTTTGGACTTGAATAAAAACACAATGTACCTTTTTTTCCCCGCCAAAACTTAAACTATATTTTAAAATTCGCGTGTCAATATTTGGTCCTTTTATAGTTTCGCACTCACATTTTTTCTTTTTCTTTTTTCGTGTTGCTTGTTTAAAGTGAAGATTTTCTTTTCCCAGTTCTGATAAACACATTCTCATGTGCCCTTTTTAGCTAGTATTGAACAATTTCGATAATTATGGCCGTGTTCGTCTTCTTTTCTCAATAGTTAGGCATCCGTCGAATGAGCAAGGACCACAATTGTGTTGAAATTTTCGATTCGTTGAAGTCAAGCGACAAGTAACATGGCATGCTTGACATTTCTCCTGCCAATGAGATTTTAGCTCCAATAAAATGGCAATATTAGGGGGGTCAATGGTTCCGATCATCTCTATTTAGGGTCATTTGTTTATCGATTTCTAGAACGACTTTAATTCGATATTTCTTATTTACTTTCCAATTTTGTTTGCATTTGGCTAGAGACGAAAAGACAATTTAACTTTAAAAAAGAATTACATAAATCAGAAATTATTATCGCCGATTTAGAAGTAATGCCCCCACAAGGGGAGGGTGAAATTTTTTTGTCATAAAATTCGAAAAGGGCAAAAACACAGCGGTTCATTTGATTGAAAAAAAATGAGAATTATGTAAAAATAGCATCCAATTGCATCCGATGTGAGCTTGAAAAATGACTGAAATTCAAAAAGTTGACCGGTGATTTCGTCAGTCAACATCAGTGACTATACATTTTCAGATGAAGTTCGTTGACAATAACAAGGTGAGTGGATAGGTCTTGCATGTTAGGTTCCATTAGTTTATATTACATTTAAAAAAAATAAACAAAAAATATTTTTATCAAAATATTTAAATATAAATTATTATTCACAATGAAAATATTTTTTATTAATTAATTATTTTAAGCGATACAAATAATTATTTTTATGAAAATGTTCTTCAAATAATTTATCTTTTGCGAAATAAACGGAAGGAATTATTTTTCTTCAAGCGTTATAATCGTTACTTCAAACTTTATCTTTTTGTAATCGCACTCTATCTTTACTTTCACGTGCCTTTTGCATTAGGTTCAATGCACTAGAAACCAAACTCTTTGCTCAAATTCTCTTGCCGTCAATTACGGGAACCCGGGATCGAACGCTCAGATCGTTCCTTTTCTTGATTCTCGATCGTCCGCTTAACGCATGACAATCGCAATCCGTTCACCGAAAGTTGGGCGAGTTCAACACTCTTGTGACCCGTGCAATTTTAGCGAAAATGAAAGTAAATTGAACTTGTGCGCTCGCGAATTTTTTCCTTAGTTGCCCGATTTCGGTCGTTGGTGATATGCTCAACGCACATCGACCGACGTGGCATGCACGACACTAGTCAGACCCGTGCAATTTTAGCTCAAGTCAAACGTACGTGAATCGAGCTCGCGGATTCGCGAATTCTTTTTTATTTTTTCAGCACTCAAAACATATAATGTTCGTACCTATACTCGCAAGGAAGCTCTGGTCTCCCCCAAGATGGGCCCCACTAATGTTCAAAATTGACTTCACGTGCCATCCTCGGTCCCTCCCGCATCTTCGCTTTCCTTTCCTATGTTCGCCCGAAGAATCTCTCCCCGCTTCGTTGCAGAGAATCGGGAATGGTGGAGCCGTCGACGCCCGATCACGACGCGGAGCGCCTGCTCTCGCCGCAGCCGGACGGCGCCGACCGGTCGTGGCGGCTGAACTTCGACGGTTTTCAGTTGTCGTCGGAGCACACGGAGAACAAGAGGAAGCAAACCGTCGGTCTCCATGACTATTGCCTCGGGGTTTTAGGTAGCATCGCATTATTCCTTGTCGCAATCGTCCTTCGGAGCTTTTGGAATAGCCAAATATGATATGCTGTGCGCGTCCTTTATTGATGCGTTGTTGATGGTTGATAATTGCAAAGCATCTGAGCATTTCTACAAATTGTTGGATTGGCCTGTTTTAGTACTAGTTTCTGCGGTTCTCCTTTTTTTGAGTTGTATAAAGTTCCGGTTTCTATCAGAAGATTAAGTAGATCTAAGTGGGTGTGCTAGGGTGCCTTTCTATGTATAGTGTTGGATATTATACTTAATATAAGGTCTATTGGTGGGATGAATTTGCCCTTTTGTTCTTGGTTACTGGGTGTTTTTCTAATAGAGTTGGTGGACATGGAATTTCCCTGGGTCAACTTCGTAGTTTTCTGTCATAAGGTTGGTGGTTCAGTTCAAGGAGGAGGAGCTGGTCTTTAGTGAAGTGTGCGTCTTGAGTAAAAATCTGTGTTCTTGCGGCCGAGGCTTGATTTGTTAGAGGTGGATGGAAGGTTAGTTCCTCGATGAGTTCTCGTTTGGATATTTTCTCTCGATTTTTTGATAGATTATAATCCTTGTCAAGAGGCATATGTACATGCGTGAATGCGCCTGCTTGTTTCAATCAACATTGTTGAACTGGGTGCTGTGGCCCTTGGGCTTGTTTTCTTGCCCTTTACTTCATTCTGATGTGGTCTGAAGTTGTGGAATGAAGGGAATCGTTCATGAATTGTACGATCTCTACTGTTTTCTGCGGAGTTTTACCAAAATGACCCTAATGAGGTTTTGGCATTATTCACTTTTTTGGGAGATCAGAGGAGGAAGAAAAGATTTCGAGAGCACTGACATATAGGTCACAATTATAGAACGGGAATAATTGCTTGATATCCGTTCGTTTTTGTTTGTACGCTATGGGGTTGGCTTGTTAGAACCGCCATTCACTGCTAGAGAAATTATAGATGTGCAAAAAGTACTTGCTTGCTAGACGATGCAGCAAGCATCCTTTGTTGCTTTGCAATTTCAGAATTTTGGTTGCAGCAAATTAATTTGGTCCAGATGCTGCAGTAAGTGTCCAATTTCACATATCTATCAAATGTCTATAGTCGTGTACGTATTTCATGGTCCAAAGATGTGAAAATTTACAGAGATCGTTTAAGCTTCTATAGATAGCCATTATGCAGTTTCGGGTTGCACAATGGTCCAACTTTAGTTCTTCCTGTAACATGATGATCGGTGGCTTCAGGTCCTGAAGATAATGTGGCCGAGTACTATCAGCAGCAGGTAGAAATGCTTGAGGGATTTAACGAAATGGATGCGCTAGCTGAGCGTGGTTTCGTTCCTGGAATATCAAAGGTCGATGTTGTATGATCATACTTTAATTATTATCCAAGAAAATCTGTCTCTCTCTTATTCTCAGAATAAGTGCTTGCAGTGCGATATCCTGTACTAACATAACAAAAATCTTGCTTGCAGGAAGAGCGTGAGAAGTTGGCTAAAAGGGAAACATTTGCCATTAGAATATCAAATGTTGCGAACATGTTTCTTTTTGCTGCTAAAGTTTATGCATCTATTCGAAGTGGTTCGTTAGCCATAATTGCATCCACACTGGACTCTCTTCTCGATCTTTTGTCTGGATTTATCTTGTGGTTCACTGCATTCTCCATGCAAACGCCTAACCCGTATCGATATCCTATAGGAAAGAGACGTATGCAACCATTGGTGAGTCCATTATTATTCTCTAGTTCTCTCATACAAACATCTTTTAAAATCTCTCAATATCGCTCTCCGAGTGATTTTTGATTTAGTTTGCACCAACTCACCTATCCATGCAATACTAGGTTGTTTGGTATTTGGAATGACAGCAGCACCATTTCTTCTACTCTATTCGCTTTTTTTTTCCCCACTTTGCTCATTCTAGGATGTTCATTTTTATGCTTATTGACAACCTTGTGACCTATCACGAATGTATCTGTCAAGTTGAATGTATAGATTGTGAGGTCTTTTCATGTATTCAATCTTCTGTTTATGAAATTCTTGCACAAGTACCCATGAATGGATTCAACTAATGACCAAAATAGATGACTTGCATGCTAGAAACTGAATATTGGAGTCAATTTCTGGCCTGGGTTTCGTAATACTTAACATTGAAAGGTAATTTTCTATGTTAAGATTTTTCTTCCGTTTTGGATTGGTTATCCTCATGCAAAATACAAGCAAATTTATTGCGTGCAATTTGTTAAAGCAGGCCAAGTCTGCAGACTGCTGGTATTCGTTTTACATACTGCATCTTGAGAATCCGTATTGGTATTCAAGTTAGCTGCTGGGAAAGTGGTTCAGCATTTTCTCTTTATTCAACATTTTCTCACTGTGCTCACTGTCTAAATTATCTGTTATCCCTCTATTTCTAGTTTGTGTGCCTGTTTCCTTGAGTGCTTTCCAGTGGATTTGTGTCAGCTATCAAGCTTCATCTTGTCTTTGTTGTTCCTCAATTCACGGTGCATACTTGTCTGTCATTTTTTCTCTAGGTTACATCCTTTTACCTGACATATAAGAGAAGAAATCATTTCAATCATAGTTACCTTGTCGAACTCTGTTTAGCAAGTTTATCAAGAATATGCCCGACTGGTGTCGTCGACACCCAACTCATTGTGGATATTGTAGCACACAGAACTGACTGGCGCTTGTGGAGTTGAGAATGAATTTCGGCCTATTTAATTCGCCCTTTTAGAGATTCCTGCTGGTTAATTTCTTTTATTTGCTCCATGCTTTCTGATTATACCTCTATGGTGATGTGACTTGAAATATATACAGCCTCCCTGCTATTAGTTTCAACCAAGGAAAACCATGATCTTCTTACCACGGAAGTGTATACAGTGATAACATATGTCTTGCGTGCCTGAATATAGTGCTTTCAAGCATTTTGAGAAATTCAGTTAAATGTGCTGTAATTCTTATTTTAATTGGTTATTTGGGTTACCAATGGGGTTATCGCTTTCTCACTTATTTACTGGGCTTAAAACGATGTGCAGGGTATTCTCGTTTTTGCTTCTGTTATGGCAACATTGGGTCTGCAGATAATTCTGGAGTCACTGCGCCAGCTTCTGTCTGATGTATGTGGATCTAATATGAACAGTCATGTGCATTACTTTCTCTATGATGTAGTCAGTTAGTCTTGCTTTAGATTTGATGCTTGGGTTGAACTCCATTTAATATATTCTTGCGACTGCAATGGTTTCTAATTATTTGGTCATGCACAGGAAGCTGAATTCAATTTGACAAAAGAGCAAGAGAAATGGGTTGTGGGCATTATGCTGTCAGTGACCCTCGTTAAATTGTTACTGGTTGTCTATTGCCGATCTTTCACTGATGAGATTGTCAAAGCTTATGCCCAGGATCACTTTTTCGACGTCATCACTAATGTCATTGGCTTGATTGCTGCGCTGCTTGCTAATTATTTTGATGACTGGATGGACCCTGTTGGGGCTATTATCGTAAGTCTTATCTCCCTCCGTTTGGTATTTCTTCTTTCCTTTTAATCTGCAGAGTTTCACTTGCCTTGACATTGAAAGGGTGATTTGGTTATGATTCTGAGTAAGACTCTGGTTTATTAGAACTTTGAATGGATAAAAAGGTACTGGGTTGTTAATGAGGTCATGAGGAAATGCACATTGAAAGGGTGATTTTTCCTATGGTTCTGCATGTAATGGTGATTTACTCAGCTAGATGCTTGATACTGATTTTAGTTGCCAGTGATGCTCTTAATAAGTAACTCCCGAGGAGTTGGCTACGTAGTTAAAGGTTTAGTGATGGATGCAGCGAATCCTGTGTTCTAATCACAGAGCCTCCCACCCAGAGTGCTCTTGGGGAAACGGGGGGATAAGCGCATTTGTGGGAGTTAAAGTTCGGCACCCATAATTATTAGAAATATTATCGAGGTTTAGGCTCCTGATATGAGAAAATGCCCAACAATGGTACGGTGATGTAGCCAGATTCTTGGCAAGGAACACAGCATAGGAGCTTTTGCATTGATGAGTTACCTCTCTTGGCCTTTCACTCGAGGGGAACTAGTTGAGGTGTTTGTGATCTTCCATGACTTCTCTCTGACAGCATGGCTTGCTTCTTTGTCCTGGGCTGTAGCTGTTGACCACTTCCATAACAAATTTCATGAGTTCCTGCTCCTCTCACACGGTTCTGTTTTGAATGTATCTTGTAGCTGGCCTTGTATACCATCCGGACGTGGTCCATGACGGTGTTGGAGAATGTGAACTCCCTCGTGGGGAGAGCTGCTGCTCCGGAGTTCCTGCAGAAGCTCACTTATCTGTGTTGGAACCATCACAAGGCGATCAAGAACATCGACACCGTCCGGGCTTACACTTTCGGGTCGCACTACTTTGCCGAGGTCGACATCGTTCTGCCCGCCAGCATGCCCTTGCAAGAGGCTCACGACATCGGGGAATCCCTGCAGGAAAAGCTGGAGCTCCTTCCGGAGATTGAGCGCGCATTCGTCCATCTCGACTACGAGTACTCCCACAAGCCAGAGCACACGCAAGCGCACTCGTAGCAGCGCCCGTCGTATCTAGGGATAACTTTCTTACTTTTTGCGTGATGAGTAACTGCCTCCTCTCCCGCAAAACGATTTTGCTGTCGGGGAGAAGAACGACAAGCACTATTGTCATAGGATGTATTACTGATGCTGGAGCATAAGTTTGCATTCGAGCCGTGATAGTGACAAATCGGGTTTAATTCTGCACTCGATTTGATCGGCATAGTTTCCCGAGAGGAATGAAAGAGGCCCTTCTTGAAGCTATTGGAGTCTTTTTTCCATCCTTGGCCTCTGAGGCCAGTTTGTACTTGCGATGCTCGTGGAATTTCGTCACAAAGCAAAAATGGATGTCCCACATCGACCGTGGGGAGCAAGTCATGAGGGAGTGAGGTCATATAAATAGGGAGGGTGAGGCAACCTTGGAAGGCGCCTTAAACTAATGAGTAAGGAAAACAAAGCGAACGGTGGGAGCCGGTCGCAGCGCCTTATGTGGAACTAGGGTTTCCTGGCGCAAGAATTTATGGAGGGGCCATAGGCTGGCCGAGCGGAGACGCTGCTTACTTTTGCAGAACTCGCTCGCGCGGGCCTCCCAAAAGGCCTATGCCCATCCCCAATACTTCAGTTCAACTTCCCGTTTCTTTTTCGTAAAATGATGGGAATCTCTGAAAAGGAATGCGATGGATAAAATTATGAACTACGGGAATTTTTTAGGCTTCAAGGAAAAATTTATCAATGGAATGGAGGAATTGATTAACTAATTAAGAATGACGGTAAATTAGCATGGAAAGATTAATTAATTAAGAAAGAAGATAAATTATTTTTTTTATCGTAGAAGAGCTCATCTCGTCTTTCCGAGCATGCGGTTAAGTGGTGCTTCTCTGAGCATGCGGTTAAGTGGTGCTTCTCTCGATGTCTACATTTTAGGAATCCATTTTAGGTCGGATTCTTTACGTCTTTGCATTAAGTGGCTTTTTGTGTCTGTGGGGAGTGTATGTTCGAATCTTGTTAGGTGCGAGACGATTCTGACTATGCAATTTGGAACCATTAGTCGAACTTGCATTTTCGGTGATATCTATGACTAAAACTTTTGCTTTGCTAATGGTTCATATTTTTCATGTATCTAGATGTAAGTTGTGGTCAATAAATTATAGTAATAAATGGTGATCATTAAATTTTGAAACCGATCCTGAAATCGTGATATGACAAAGTTAATTAAAGAATCGGTTTTGACGGTAGGTTTCAGTAAAACCTTGACCTGACCTGAAAATTTTAAGAAGCATTTCGTACGAAATACGCTCTAGAATTATCCGGTCAAAAAGAAAGTGAATCTTTTTAAAAAAAAAGGGAAAGAAAATGAACACAAGCAGAAATTAAAGCCGCAAACTCCTTCGGGCGCACTCCCACACGCTAAAGACAGACATCGGCCCTTTTGGCGCGTATTTCTAAATTCTTACGAAGAAAGAAGCGACAAACGAATCGAACCGCCCCATGTCACCTCTCTCTCTCTCTCTCTCCTCGCACAATCATTGCAATTCTTGCGCGCCCTTTCACCGTCATTTTGCACAGGACAGACGTCGTATCGTGTCTCTCTCTCTCTAGTGCTTGTGTTTCCCCAGCTCTACTGCAAATTCGATGTCTTTTTGGTTTTTGGGTTTCTGGGGTTCGGTTATCCTCGATCGACACATCGGACGCTCGCTCCAAAATCGGATTTTTGCTTTGGGTTAAAACTCTGTTTTTTTACGTGCCCCGAATAAAAAGCTTACTTACATCATCAGCCGCTTTTGACTCGCTGTTTCCTTTTTATTCTAGCCCTCGATTAGTTGACCCAACTGCTTCCCCCCAGATCACATGTCGGCGTGTCTTTTCTGGCACCCTTTTGTACCGACTCTCGGTGATCCTTCACCGTTGGAATTGCATTTATGATCTCGGTGTTTTCAGGTGAGGTGTTCCGAATCGGTCACGGGTGTTGCTCTGGCCAAGAAAAAAAAGCGTGGGTGTCGCTCAATGAATGCTGAGTTGATTTCTCTGTCCGAGGAGTTCGGAGATAGGGTGAGTTGTTGATTTTTTTTTTTTTGTTTGTTGTTTTTGCTGGTCTTGTGCAGATTCTCTCTTTTCGTTCTTTTGGTATCTATTGAGCACGAGGTTATGGGGTTAGAGTTGATTGTTGAGTTTTTGCGTGTGCTCTTGTCAAAGACGAATTCCATCAAGTAGGGATTTAACTGAGATTATGTGTTTCAGTGGCATTTTAAGTAATGTCGTATCCTTTTTATGATTATGGAGTGGTTGGTGCTGGAGCTATTATTTGAGATGATGCCACTTTTTGGTGCAGTGTCCTCTGGAATAGTAATTGGGGTTTATTGTTGGTTAGTTGCCTAGCAGAAAGAGTTATTCTAATCATTTGGTTTCCTGCATGTGTCGATCAATTTGATTGGGGAAATTAGGATTGTCCATGGGGGTCTCCGAAACTCTTTACTTCATTGGCATCCTTAGTATTGGTCTGGAATATGATTTACCTGCCTTGCTTTTTTTTTTTTTTTTTTTTTTGTGGTCGAATACCTACCTTGTACTTACTTATCCTGTTTCTAGGCTTGAAAAGTTTGCTTCTTTATGTTTCGTGATTTCTTTCCTTGTTTCTCCTTTTATATTTTCTTGAGCCCTTTTGGTATTCATAGGCATTTAGACATGGCGCAATCACAAGTAGCAAGAGGGTTAGACCCTTGCATGTCCTTCTGCTTTGTTACTTAATCAGGTTTCTATGATGGCGGTCATGTTGTGTGTAGGTTCTGGAGCACTTTGGTATTTACTCTGTATTAACAGGCATTTAGACTTTGCACCATCACAAGTAGCAACAGGTTTAGACACTTGTATGTGCTTCTGTTTTGTTAATTAATTAGGTTTATATGATGGCAGTCATGATGTGTGTAGTTTCTATTGGTTCATTTTCGTTGGCACAGGCTAGCTCAAGTGGCCTTTCTCATTATTCTTAGTAATTAGTTAGCAGATGATTTATTGACAGCAGATGATGAACAATATGAAAGTTGTTTTGATTATCTTCTTGGTATGTTATTTCCATGCAGATGAAACTTCTCATTCTCTAGATGGTTATAGTGCTGAATTTGGGAGTTTCTGTTTGGAAGGGCTTAGGACATACTGGCAGAAATGGAATCCATCTCTGGTCCTCCCAGTGTTATTGCAAAATTAATGGGGCTGGAGGATCTGCCAAGTCAGCATTCTAGCCAGAAACAATGCAGAGTGCTCTCTGAGGAATACTTCCAGAGAGTTGCTTCTATAGCAGTGCGAGAGAAGCGTTCAGACGAGAAGGTTGCAAGGAAGAACTTTGTTAATGCTGATGTTTCAAGAAAATCATATGACATAACTGAAAATTTTCCAGACACTTTGAGATGTCATTTGAATTGGGGCAGTGAAGCATGCACTCCTGGAGAAGGTGCTTTAGAAGGACGTTACAAAGAGGAAGACAGCTTTGCACAAAAATTCGCTTCGCTAAGATATAATGAAGGTCATCATGCAGATTCAGGTGATGAGAAAGGGCCTTTATCTTGTCAAAGATACAACTTTTGTCATGAGGTAGAATCTTTTGCACCGAAGCCAAGAGTCTCAAAGGAAAAAGGTGACGAGATAGTAATGGATCTCAGGAGGAGGATTGGTCATTCAGGCTTGGTAGGAGCAGATATCAGAAATTCTGATTCCTCTACAAGAGAGTCTCAGCTGTTAATGCCATATTTTCTCAGTACATCAGATAGGAAGAAGAGAAATCAATCTTTGACCTCTTCTCCAGAAGAACCATATATGGCTAGAAAGGTCGAGAGGAGAATCTCGAAAACATGGAAGAGTACTAAAGAAAATCAAGAGGTTGGTTGGGCAGGTGGAAGCAGGACCATTGGGGAAACGGTTTCCACACATAAATGTAATGTTATGTTTAGAAATTTCAATGGTTCTGCTCCAGGCAATCACACAGGGAGGTTTGGTGCAGTTGAGAATTTAACTAGTTTCTCTGTAATTAGTGCTAGAGACTGTTGGAAAACTGGGCGGCTCGGAAAATCACCAACTTCTAGATCCTCATTACCTTCTATTATGTTTGCAAGTCCCAGAACCAGGAAGAAAAGTGGTTGCAGCTGGTCTAAAGGACATGAATTTTCACATGATGTGGTTCGAAGCAGGTCAAGGGAGAAAGATTTCAATTGGAAAGACTCCTCAAAATTAAGAAACTCAGTATCCCGTCGCAACAACTCCAGATTTTTGCATGCACTCAATCGTGGAGGTTGTGTGTCAGCTCAGGAAAAGAACAATGCATTCTCATTGGAGCCCAAAGTGATCCTGCAGGAACTGAAGAATGAGTCGGATAAGTTGTTCTTTTCAGGAGACTCAAAACAGAATTTTGTGGCTCTGAAGTCACCCATGGCTGAAGATATTGATTTCTTCTCTAATCTTTCAGAGAATTCAATTCAACAGGTTTGACAAACTTGTCGTTGGCATAATTTAGGCTGTCCGTTCTCTTACATTTTAATTTTGGACATGGAATTGCACTTCATTTTGTTCATCCTGCTATAATTTCTCTTTACATCAAGTTTGTTGCATAAAGTCGCTTAATAACCGCGGGCCTCTGAATGTCAGTGAACTAATGATAGGATAGTATGTAGTGTATGTCCTTGTGCTTGATGTTGGTGGCTGACTTTGCAAAAGGAGAAAAACAGACAGATGATTATTTAAAGAATGTTCCTGTGGACTTCTTGACTGTTCGACCAAGTTGGAAATTAAGAGTAGAGAGGCATATCTTTTTGTAATTTAACATGTCAGCCATTTCTTTGCCTGATAGACATTAACCCTGGTGTCTGAGTATTATGAGCTTAGCCAACTGACACTTTCTCTATCAACATTAGAAATAATTTGAAAAGGAAAAAAACTCCTACACCCAAAGGGTATTCTCATGAGTCAGGAAGTAGATGAAATGATTTATTGTTGATGCTCAATAAATTACAAACCTTAGCCGGTCTTGAGAGTACAGTGATTTTGTTCAGGCCACTAGACAGTGCTAACATCAGAGAAATGAGCTGGTAAAGTAGCTTTGGTGGTTAAAATCTGGAAATGAGAGAGTTGGAAATGTTATGATGGTTTTCTTGGCAAATCCACTGCTGAACTTATTTCTTAGTTTCATTTTATAAAATTTGTTCTCCACTAGATGCTGCAAAAGCCAAAAGTTAGTGTGGACATAATCATTGCTAGGAACACTGATTTTCTCAGCATGCTTTAATTTGCTTCTTCTAGCAACTTAATTTCTGGATGCTTGAAACCTTCAAGTTCATATTTGTGGACACTGCTTTAATCTTAATTCTTCAACAGTAAAAGAGTAGCTAGTTCCTCATGTCAATTTCACTTTCCACTCCCAAGTCAATCTCCTTGCAGATTCAATGTGATGTCTGTAGAAAATTCTGCTTCATGATTTTGTGTCCTTTTTTTTCCTGTGTTCGTTGTCATGTACTGACCAACTCTTCAGATGAAGGGTGCAAGTTCTGTTTGCATGAATGGAATTGTCTTTTTGTGAGCTCCTTTTGGTGCTAAACTGCAGTCAACTATTTTCAGCCAACTTTGCTCAATCATCTCGCATTGGGTTGAACCTCTACATCACATTTTTCTTCTTCATCATCTCTTTTAAATGTTTTCTTGCATTTTTTCCCATGAGTTGTTTAACCATTGCCTTTTGAAGATTTCAATGTCAGAAATTTACCGGTCTTGATTGCTCATTATTTGGTGGTATTGCTGGATGTCGTACTATGACGGTTTGCTAATGTTACGACAATTGACCAGGACATGTCAACTGAATTTACAGAAGAGGACTCCATGGCTGTTTGTTGCTCCAGCATCGAAGCAGTCTCCTTCAAGAGTTTGGAGGATGTTGATCAGCCTAGTCCAGATTCAGTTCTTGAACATGAAGAAGTTCCATTTAGCAGCAGCGCTGATCTCTTTGGTCAGTAAACTTTGCTGCATTTTTTCAGTAGCATTAATCTTTTTCATAATTTAACTTCTAAAATTTTGTGGTAGGTGTTGGGCTGCAATTTCACCTTTTTAATTTGGAGCCTTCGGTAGCATGCTCAGATGGAACTGGGTCAGGCGATGGACATAACATGGAATGGCCTTCACAAATATCTAAAGAAAGAGAAGATTTAACAAGGTCGTTTGCTGTTCAGGAAAGTAGCGATTTCCATTATATCGTTGATATTTTGATCGAGGCAGGTCTTCATGGTACAAATCTCGCGACTGGCCTTCATAAATGGCACTCCTTAGAATGCCCGATAAGCCCCTCGGTTTTTCAGGCCCTAGAAAAGAGATATGGTGAGCAGAAGTCTTGGAAAAGGTCGGAAAGGAGGCTCCTATTCGACCAAATAAACTTTTTCTTGACAAAATTTCTCCATTCATTTTTGGGTGTTCCAGCACAAGGAATTCCTGTATCGACAAGGATTAGGAGCAGTCTTACTAGAGATGCCATTGAGGAAGTGCTCTGTGAATTTCTAGTCAGACAGGTTAGACAACTGAGAAAGGAGTCGATTGAACAGCTGCTGGAAAATGATTTTAAGTCGTTAGATTTAGGAGATTGTTCAGATTCTATTCTCGTAGAGATAGAGAGGCTAGTGATTGATGAGCTCGTGGCAGAGGTCATCAGCTTGTAAATGGTGCTTGTGAGGCTTTGTTTTGATTCTTGGCTTGTATTTTTTCAATAGAGGGAAATCAATACTTACAATAGGCGAGCGACATAGTTACAGAGATGGAGAGGCTAGTAATTGATGAGCTTGTGGCAGAGGTCATCAGCATGTAAATGAGTGCTTGTGTCTCTTTGTTATGATTCTAGGCTTGTATCTCTGTTTTTATGTTTTGAAACAGTTTTGATCATTTGAGAGACTTTTGAGGAGGAGTTCATAGAGATTCAATGTTTTCATTCATGTATCAATCAAATAAAAGCTGGAGAAGTGAGTTCTTTTGATGCATCATTGCAGGCTTTTCAACTGTCAGAAGATAGTTAAGTTGCACTGTTCTGTCATGGGAAAGATTGTACTGTTTCTGCTTTTGGGAAGGAACAAACCGAATAAACGGGTTGGTTATTTTGGTATTAGGTTTAGTATCAAGGCTAGGATTTCTGGTTCTTGTTCATATGCATGTGTAAAATGATCTAGCGATCGGACATTATCCTATTTGGATTACTGTGCTCTTGAACTGCAATTGTCGACTTCCGTTTATTTACAAGAATAGAGGACTGTATCGACTTGAAAACTTCGGATGTTCACATTCTTATAAAGCGAATAAGCATTCCATATGAAGTCAGTATGTCGTTAGGTATCTATTAGCAGAATTAAGACTTCTTCGAGGGCATATCTCCTTTCCAATCACCGTCCAACCACGGAAGCCATATATGGCATTATACTAAACTAGTTCCATTAGCAGAATTAAGACTTTCTTAGAAGGCATATTTCCATTTCCAATCATTCAAAATCAGTCTAACCAAGGAAGCAAGAGATGTAAGCGCTTAACTCTGATTTGCGAAAGACGAGCTTTTCTCGGTTTGCAACTCATAAAGCAAAATGAAGTACTTGAGCAGTCTAGAACTCGATATGCATAACTGGCTTCAATTACTGTTGAATTCTTTTCACACACTTGCTCGTCTGGGAACTTCGCTTCGAAATCAGCGGACTGCACATTCTATTCGGCGGGTGCCTTTCCTTCTAACGTCTGCTTTCCAATCGTACAATCCCAGACAAGAAATAACTCTTGTAAGCATAAACAATGCGACAGACTTAGTGGAAACAGAAGAGGAAAAAGGATAGGAATGGCAGAAGTTTTATGAATACACAACAAAATGATGTTTTCCAGGGCTGAGATACAAAGCCAGGGCATTGAGTGATGCTACAGATTGCATTGGATTACTTCTACTAAGACTTCACTTTAGCTTATGCTCTGTCTTTACCATCACTTAATAAGTGTCATAACTGAAAGAAAGTCTAGCAAATCGACTGGATCTTAACTTTGTCCTAAGTTTTAATACCTGCCAAGGGCCTGAGAATGTGCATTGGGGTTCCCGTGCCCAAACGCAGAGTTTCTGGTCTACGCACTGCTACCTAGTCAAATTTTGAAAAATAATTTCCAATTTTTTTTAAAGAAAAAATAAATTTTGCTGGACTTAAGCTTTGGCAGGAAGACATTTTTCCATTGACTAGGAAAACATTTTTTGTCGACTCATTTTCCTACGCGATCCAAATGCTGGAAAATGTTTTCCCGAAAAATGTTCTCCACGAAACAAAGTACAAACGGAGCCTTAATGTTTCTTAAGATGAACGGTTGAACTCCGCCCTCTATAGCATACTCAGGATGAGGTAATCCTTGTTTGTTTCCTTGTTCCTTCAGTATGGATGTTCATGAAGTACAGCTTACTACTGATGTTTATTATACAGGTCTCACAGCTTGACGCTGGGACAGATTGCCATGGGCGAAGTTCCATTTGCAGCACTTGGGGAAGTCCTTTCCGTTTCAAAATTGGACAGAAAGGACTTGCTAAGTCATATCTAATAATGAACAAGAGTCTGAGCATCAGTTTTAACCACCGGATGAGCATAATTAATGATGAAACGGCCGGCGACGGTCATTTAGATTAGAAAAGATCATATTCTCTTTCAAGCAAAAGAGAGCAAATCATCTGAAGTTTATCGGAATAGAAACATTGGTTTAGATGCATGTAAAGTGATCAAGACAATTCAAACACACTCAAAAGGACAAGCCTCCAATCCAGCAAATGACACAGGACTTCCTACTCAGTGAGGAAAACATTGAAATGCAAGATGGTGTCCACTCCATCTGTCGTGTGTTGATCTTCCTGAGGAAGAGTCTCGACAGTGGCATAACCTTTGGCGTGCTCGTATTTCCCCGTCCCGCCGACGATGGCGACCTGAGACTCCACTGAAGCTGTGCGGTGGACCCCAAAGAAGCTGATGGTATCGTCTATTTCGTGGTCGCTGCCGTGCAACAGCACCGTCAGTGCCATCGTGTGGCTAGTGCCGTCCAAGGAGCTAGCCAAATAGAAACCTTGTGCCTTGCCAAGTACTGAGGAGCCCAGCTCGTGCCCTTCGGTCAACTCGTTGTCGATCACCGTTATTGTCCCAAACATGAGCTGCTGAAGCGTGGCCCCGGCAGGGAGCTGCCCGGCGGTGATGAATGGCTGGTTGTTTCCGCCTGAGACTTGGTTGTTGTTGCCGCTGTTCTGAATTATAGTGTTCGCTTGCCCGCCGTTGAGGCCAGTGAGGCGAGGGATATTATTGCTGTTGATCAGTCCGTTGAGGTTGCCGTTGACCAACGGGACCCCGCCGTTGATGGGGAAGATGTTGTTGTTGGGCTTGGAGAACGGGAGGCCGTTGACGCCCGAATTGGCTATGATCCCGGTCACCACTCTGGACGACGGGTGCAATCCGCCCAATATGTCATGCATAAAGAAGGATAACTGAGGGTCGGCACCGGGCTTCGCCGCCACGGCAGTATTAGTAGCTACCGTGGCGGCCCCACCTGGTGCTGGAATAGCCACAGTCGGGGCCACATTGGCGACGGGCGTTGCCACAACGCTAGGTGCTTCAGGTTCAGGCGCAGCGGCGTCTTCTGGGGTTGCAGGGGCCACGTCAGCAACAGGTCCGGCAGTGTCGTCTTCATCGGGGAGAGGAGGGTCTGCGCTCTCATCCACTGTGGCAGGGGCAGCAACGGGGACTCCACCTCCTGGTAACGTGCTGGCGGGGCCGGCCCCACTGGGGACAAGCGCCCCGCCGGGATTGGTTAGTCCAGGAGGACCGGTGACGATCTGGGGTTGAGGGTCGACCTCATCGAGGATCCTAGCCGAGCAGGCGCATCCGATGGCGATAATTATGAACAGAAGGCGAGCGATGGCCTTGGAAGCGAACAAAAGAGAAGTAGTCATCTCTTTTGATGGGTAAAGAGCCCAGAAGCAGCAAATTGTATGCTTGAAAAGAAAGCAGGTGGAACGCTGGAGACGCTTTGCTGTGGATGAATGTCTAGTGAGAGTCAATGGGGGATTATATAGAGAGGGAGACCTTTCAGAATGTGTCAAATTACAGAATGTGGAGCTGATGGAAGTGGAGTTGTTTGAGTAACCAAACCTCACCAGCAGCAAAAGAGAGTGTATTTGTTAGGAAGCTTTACAAATCATATCCCCCAAAAAAATGAAGGAAGGCTCTCATCAACTAACCCTGCATCTGGAGGATTGAGAGGAGACATTGCAAAGAAGAAGCCTTTTTGCAGAGTTGGGTCTTATTTAATTCTGACATTAGTATTAATGTAATCATATGGTATGAATTGTTCTAGCAACAACTAGGTTTATCTTGGTTTTGTTACATGAAAATTGTACTTCTTGTTTTCACCACCCACTCCAATCGATTCCATGCATTTTGTGGTGGGAAAGCCGGAGTGAGTGGTAAGATTAATGTAGAGACTTTGTTTCGATCAAAAGATAGTATCCCTCTCATTTTCTTTTAAGTGAATCCAGAATTACAAACTAAATGGGCCTCCGCATCTCAATGGTTTTATAGTACTTGCCAGGGGTTGGAGATCTAGTTACAAAAAAGATTCTTTCGTCTGTGGGCTTTGACAACCCAGTCCGCCACTTGATTCGCTTCTCTATAATAATGGGCAATTTGGAGGCTCTCGAACTAGCCTATTGAACTTTTACACTAGGTGATAAGTGCAGCCACCTCCCAAGAGGGCAGATCGCGATTTGCGAGAGCCCTTATCACTATTAAGCTATCTAATTCTGGTGAAAGAGAGAGTTTAGTTATGTAACATAGAGATTATCGGTGAAAATTCTAGGAAAAGCAGTAAAAGATAGTTTCGGGACTCATGAGTCGGATCATTCTTATTTCGATTTAGTTTCTGAGAGATCCGGCACATCCTTTCCGGGTCTTCTCATGAAGTGCATAATCTACGTTAGAGGCTATATTGATCCTTGATATCTCAAGGTGATCCCAGTCTTGAATTCATACTGAAGTTTTATAATAAATTTCCATGTCCGTAGAATCCCAATCTCGCCAGTAGTTTTCCTTTGTGCTGGTAAAAAAATATGATCGGGAACTCGCTTGTTGGTTAAACCGGTTGCATATTACCAACAGTATCAAGAATTTACCATCATTCTAATGAAGAGGGAAATTACTTACTCTTCTGAAGCTTTACGGGTTTCGTAAGTGTATTACCAATAATAACATTAATGCACCAATATTCCAATGAAATAGCAATTTACAAAATATTCCAATGAAGCAGTAAATTATTAACTATTCTGAAATGTAAACTACGAACATTATGAGGGACTTAGTACACTTGCACGACAATGAAGTAATAAATCACCAACTGTTGTTACATGCTACTGGTGTGGTAAGTAATTACATGATTCTATCAGCAATTTACCCCAATTCAAATGAAATATTTTAATTACCAACTCAAGTGAATTTTTATCAGTATCGTAAGCCATTGATTAATAGTAAACTGCAATGAATTTACTAGCCTTTCAATAAAGTAACAACTTGTGAAGGGAATAAAAAGTATTTTCTATAATCAAAGTCCTAAATTAAATGCGATCTAAGTTTATTTTATTATATTAACTGAAATAATTTTTATAAGCAGTCTAAAAATGAAAATGAAGAAATTTAGTCTTTTAGGTTGTGAGTTAAAAACTTTAAGTTGCGATTATAGAATCTAAAAGTTGTTTATTTTTTCAAGAGTAGTCTGAGATATGTGATAACAATGATGTCATTAATTAATTATAGTGGAATAAAACCTAATGACGGATCCGCTAGTCGGCGGGCCCATGCGAGCTCGGCTCGAAAGCATATTTGGTCGGCCTTAGACAAGGGCGGTTAAGGCATGTTTGGTAATGTTTTTGTTTCAAAAAAGTGATTCCGATTAGAATCATTTTTTTTTATTATATTTCATGGATGAATTTTAGAGAATTAGAACGAGTTTGATAACTGCATAAGATTTTTGTTCTCGAGACAGAAGCACGTTTGGTAACTGCACAAAATTTCCGATCCGGGAAATAATTTATCTTCCAAATTTTTCATTTAAATCAAATGATTACATAATCACATTTGATGACTTTTCTCATACCGCACAGTTGCAATCTTCTTGCACTATGATATTTTTTTGGCGAAAATAGGGATGCTTCGGATTTATTTCTTGGAAGGATAATATGCTAAAATTATTGTTTTCCCATGCTTCTCTTGAGACTATGCATATGCGAAGGATGAAAGAGGTAACTTTGATTATCTTTAATTACTCCAAATGAATAAATTCCATCTCTACCACGTAGGTGACTCAATTTTATCTTTGGATATCATAAGGATGGTCACCGATGCGACTTAGTACTCCAGCAACAAATCAGGCGGGGCTTAGGAAATATCGAATGGCAAAATCATCAAAAATAGAATTGGCCAGTTGAATGGACCCATTTCCTACTTTTTGAGATTTTTTTGTGAATTTTTGAGATTTTTCGGAACGATTTGCCTATGAGAGGCAAAATCGTCATTTGGGAGAAATTGGAATGCAAAATCGTCAAAAAGGATTGGCCGATTGAAATGATCCATCTCCTAATTTTTGAGATTTTTTTTTGGAATTTTTGGAAATTTTTTTTCTGATTTTATCCAATTTTTTAAAGAATTTTTATGAATTTTCCATTTTTTTGATTTTTTAAATATTTTTTTTTTATATTTTTATTAATTTCTAAAAAAAAATTTTAAAAAAAATTATCCAGACTCGCCTCGGGCGGCCGACAAAAGTGAGAGAAGACTATAATTACCTTTTTGATTCTTAAAAGCATTCCTTTTTTTTTTTTTTTGAGTACCAACCTTTTTTTGTTCTTTTTTTTGGTTAAAAAATGTTCCTGGGAGCATAATTAGAGTTAAAATTATTTACGTTACCAAATACGTTTCTAATTCATTTTTGTCCGGGAAACAGAATCGGAGGAATAGAAACGTTACCAAACATGCTCTTAGAGAGAAAATTTTGTCCCTCCGGATTAGGGGTGGTTGGTTTCCGATCCGTTCTGATCTCACCCCGGAGCCGGGAACCAGATCGAAAAGATCGGTTTCTAGTTTTTGAAATCGGGGACCGAACCTACCGATATGGTCCAATGAAACCAATTACATGTACTTGAAATACATATTCTCATTTTAAATGTGCATAAGTTTTCCTAATAATTTTCAGGGTTCACATAATTTTTTCAAAGATTTTTAAGGAAACCGTGAATCGGGCCCAACCGGTCGGTCCTGGGTGATTCCTAATCCGATCTGTTCTTTTTGCTCACTCCTACTTCCAATCCAAAATTTTGAATATAAAATATTTATGGTAGGTCCGGACTTAAGTCCCGGCTCGGTTGTAGCCTGCTCGATGATCACTTCCAAATGGAATCGATGCTCATGGGATTATCAATTTAATTAGGCACACTCGCCCGCGAAGGACCACCTAACAACAGTAGATAGTCTCTATTAGACATTTTCACACGATCGAACGGTGGCGAATTGGATCAGCGCAGTCAATCCATTATGATTAAAACTCAGCCGTCCGATCAAGACAGAGGCGGTGCGACGTGCGACGAGAGCGAATTCTCCCTCGCGCTCTTTCTCCCAAAGTCCTCCGTCGAGCAAAACCCTAACTCTCTTCCACCTTCACTCTCCACTGCAAAACCTGAAAATGTCAAGCACCTGAACACCTCTCTAGCTCTCTCTCTCTCTCTGTCTCTGCACCAGCTCTTGCTGAGGAGTTCCTAATTGCTTCACCATGTACCTCTACAGTCTCACCCTGCAGAAGGCCACGGGCATAGTCTGCGCCATCAACGGCAACTTCTCCGGCGGCAAGTCCCAGGAGATAGTCGTCGCTCGTGGCAAGATCCTCGACCTCCTCCGCCCCGACGATAGCGGTAAGATCCAGACCGTCCTCTCGGTTGAGATTTTCGGCGCCGTCAGGTCCTTAGCTCAGTTCAGGCTCACTGGAGCCCAGAAGGATTACATCGTCGTCGGGTCCGATTCCGGGCGTATCGTGATTTTGGAATTCAATAAGGAGAAGAATGTGTTCGACAAGATCCACCAAGAGACTTTCGGTAAGTCGGGGTGTCGACGAATCGTGCCGGGCCAGTACCTGGCCATCGACCCTAAGGGAAGGGCTGTCATGATTGGGGCTTGTGAGAAGCAGAAGCTTGTTTACGTTTTGAATAGAGATACAGCGGCTAGGTTGACGATATCATCGCCTCTAGAGGCGCATAAGTCACACACCATAACGTACTCGATTTGTGGGGTAGATTGTGGGTTTGATAACCCAATATTTGCTGCAATTGAGCTGGATTACTCGGAGGCTGACCAAGATTCAACCGGTCAGGCAGCGAGTGAGGCACAAAAGCACTTGACATTTTATGAGCTTGATTTGGGGCTTAACCATGTATCCAGAAAATGGTCGGAGGCCGTCGATAACGGTGCTAACATGCTCGTTACTGTGCCTGGAGGAGGCGACGGGCCTAGTGGAGTGTTGGTATGTGCAGAGAATTTCGTAATTTATAAGAACCAGGGTCACCCGGATGTCCGTGCAGTTATTCCGAGACGAGCTGATTTGCCAGCAGAACGTGGTGTGCTGATTGTCTCGGCTGCTACGCACAAGCAGAAGTCTATGTTTTTCTTCCTTTTGCAGACGGAGTATGGGGATATATTTAAGGCCACATTGGAGCATGATGGCGAACATGTTCAGGAGTTGAGGATCAAGTATTTTGATACAATTCCTGTTACTTCTTCCATGTGCGTTTTGAAATCAGGTTTTCTGTTTGCAGCATCTGAGTTTGGAAACCATGCTCTGTATCAGTTCCAGGCGATAGGTGAAGAAGCTGATGTGGAGGCTTCATCGGCTACGCTAATGGAAACTGAAGAAGGTTTCCAGCCTGTGTTTTTCCAGCCTAGAAGCCTTAAAAATCTTGTAAGGATTGACCAGGTCGAGAGCTTAATGCCCATAATGGACATGAAAGTAGAAAATCTATTTGAGGAAGAAACACCTCAGATATTCACATTATGTGGTCGGGGTCCTCGATCTTCTTTGAGAATACTAAGGCCGGGTTTGGCCATTAGTGAAATGGCCGTTTCACAGCTTCCTGGTGTACCGAGTGCTGTTTGGACTGTGAAGAAGAACTTAATTGATGAGTTTGATGCGTACATCGTCGTGTCATTTGCAAATGCAACTCTTGTGCTTTCGATTGGTGAGACAGTCGAAGAAGTAAGTGACAGTGGGTTTCTTGATACTACACCATCCCTTGCAGTGTCCCTCATTGGCGATGATTCTTTAATGCAAGTTCACCCCAGCGGTATCAGACACATCCGGGAAGATGGTCGTATTAATGAATGGAGGACTCCTGGCAAGAGGACTATAGTGAAGGTCGGTTCTAACAGGCTACAAGTGGTGATTGCTCTCAGTGGAGGCGAGCTTATATACTTCGAGGTGGATATGACTGGTCAGTTAATGGAGGTAGAGAAGCATGAAATGTCTGGAGATGTTGCTTGCTTGGACATAGCCCCTGTGCCAGAAGGAAGGCAAAGATCTCGTTTTCTTGCGGTTGGTTCATATGACAACACTATTCGGATCTTATCGTTGGATCCAGATGATTGCATGCAGATTTTGAGTGTACAGAGTGTTTCTGCAGCTCCAGAATCTCTCCTCTTTCTTGAAGTCCAGGCATCAATTGGTGGGGAGGATGGTGCTGATCATCCTGCCAGTCTTTTCCTCAATGCTGGTTTAAGTAATGGAGTTCTGTTTAGGACAGTTGTTGACATGGTAACTGGTCAGCTTTCCGACTCTCGCTCCAGATTTTTAGGACTGAAAGCCCCAAAGCTCTTTTCTATTGTCATTAGAGGCAGGCGCGCTATGCTTTGTTTGTCTAGTCGTCCATGGCTAGGTTATATTCATCAGGGACATTTTCTTTTGACACCTCTTTCTTATGAGGCTCTTGAATATGCTGCTTCATTTTCATCTGACCAATGTGCTGAAGGTGTGGTTGCTGTAGCTGGGGATGCATTGAGGGTTTTCACTATTGAGAGGTTGGGAGAAACATTTAATGAGACTGCAATTCCTTTGAGATACACTCCTAGAAAGTTTGTATTTCATAAAAAGAAGTCCCTGATAATCATTGAAAGTGATCAGGGGGCATTCACCGCAGAAGAGCGTGAAGCCGGGAAAAAGGAATTCTTTGAGGCTGCTGGTATGGGGGAAAATGGGAATAATAATGGTGAACAGATGGAGAATGGTGGTGATGATGAGGACAAGAATGATCCTCTGTCTGATGAACAGTATGGCTATCCAAAGGCAGAGTCTGACAAGTGGGTTTCTTGCATCAGAGTGCTCGACCCAAAGACATCAAACACAACCTGTCTGCTGGAACTTCAGGACAATGAAGCTGCATATAGTGTATGCACTGTGAACTTCCGTGAGAAAGAGTATGGAACATTGTTGGCTGTTGGTACGGCGAAAGGATTGCAGTTCTGGCCAAGAAGAAGTTTGGCTTCTGGGTTCATTCATATTTACAGGTTTGTGGATGATGGGAGAGCCCTTGAACTTTTGCACAAGACGCAAGTTGAAGGTGTTCCTCTAGCTTTATGTCAGTTCCAGGGAAGGTTACTTGCCGGCATAGGCCCAGTCCTAAGGCTCTATGATTTGGGAAAGAAAAGATTGCTCAGAAAATGCGAGAATAAGCTGTTTCCCAACACAATTGTGTCTGTTCAAACCTACCGCGATCGAATTTATGTGGGTGATATACAAGAGGTGCGTCTTAAAGCAAATTATGCTTATCTTTCTTTAATTCAAAAGAACCATAATCTCCCTATAGTTTGCATGTGTATGTAATAAATTCTTCCAGACTGATATTTCTGCGGTAGAAATTGTATGTTGTCCATAAATTCTTCTCATGGCCGGTCTTATTGTTTGGAAGTGTCCTTATGACATGTTTTGTGGTGTGAGTTGTCATCTTAGAGAATTTTCCCATCTCTCACATAAGAATTTATGTTTGGCTCTTCATTTTCGCAGTCTTTCCATTATTGCAAGTACCGACGAGATGAGAACCAGTTATATGTATTTGCTGATGATTCTGTACCAAGATGGGTTACGGCAGCACACCACATTGATTTTGACACTATGGCAGGAGCAGACAAATTTGGCAATGTTTATTTTGTCCGTTTACCACAGGATGTCTCAGATGAGATTGAAGAAGATCCAACTGGTGGGAAGATAAAATGGGAACAGGGGAAGTTGAATGGAGCGCCAAATAAAGTGGAGGAGATAGTGCAATTTCATGTTGGTGATGTAGTTACTTGCCTGCAGAAGGCATCCCTGATTCCTGGGGGTGGAGATTCTGTCATCTACGGAACAGTAATGGGGAGCTTAGGAGCGTTACTTCCATTTACATCCCGTGATGATGTTGATTTCTTCTCGCACTTGGAGATGCATTTGAGGCAGGAATACCCCCCCTTGTGTGGCAGAGATCACATGGCTTACCGATCTGCCTATTTTCCTGTCAAGGTGAGTGCTGGTACCTATTCTTGCAATTAGTGGTCCTTCTACAAATGTCCTTTATATATTTTCAATTGAGTTTTGTTTGTATGCATTAATCTTTTTTTTTGGTGATAATGTAAAATTATAGGTAAATAATTTTTATTATCGCATGTAGTACATTATGGAAAAGTAGTACTTAATGATGATAGAAGTACTGGGATTAAATTATCAAGTTTCTCGAAATAGTTAAAACTTTTATTTTGCATTAGGCAAAATTAAAATTTCAGTGCACTATCAGCACATAATCTAATAAGAACGCATAACATGAGGAGACGTGTATTTTGAATAAGCAACATGGGTTACATTTTTATCTTTGATCAGTAGATTTCATCAAACTCAGTCAATATAAAAAATTTAATGATATTAAAATAATCTTTTTGCTGAAAAAAGTATTACATAGAGAATTCAATATTTCTGCAGCAATGCGTGGGCCTGTTCTAGTATAGATTATATGAATTTTCTTTTTTTATTTCTTGCCGTTTGAAAGGTTTATCTGAAAAATGGTGGCGGTTGTGATTTTAAACTTTCTTGATCCTCTCTCTCTCTTAATGACACTGAACTCCATTGTCTTGCCAATCATCAAAAAACTTGTCCACCAATATGGCAGACTGTTTTTATTCATTCATCTGGTGGTATTTGTTGAGTGTCCCAAGATTTGCGTTTGAGGTGTATTTAGGAGGGTTTACAAACGTGGGCCTAAAATGTCTGAGCATGCAGAAGAAGCTTTTATATTATCATTCAGAAAGAGAAGACCCTAATTACCAAGTATTTGCGTTTGAGGTGTAGTTAGGCAGGTTTGCAAACTTGGGCCTAAAATGTCTGAGCATGCAAAAGAAGTTTTTATATGATGATTCAGAAAGAGAAGACCCTAATTACCAGATGACTTACCATGTTATACCCATGTGCAAGTTTTGGACCCTTTTTGGGGCAATTCCCTGTCTTTGATTTTTAGAGTTAGGCAAGTCAGCCACATGTATCTTTATCCGATACTCGTACCCAATCCAAAGAAACACTGTAGGTTTACTGCTAAATGTGTAGATGTCGTATGAAGCAGCTTTGTCACTTAGTGTGACTGTGATATCTGATGTTATTTTATCGGGATGGTTTCTAACTTGTATAGTGATTTTTATCGGATTCTATAGTTGTGCGCTTTACTATTTGATGTGCACTGCTGCTAAAGATTGAGTTCCTTCTTCAGGATGTGATTGACGGCGATTTATGCGAGCAGTTTCCAACCCTGCCTATGGATATGCAAAGAAAAATAGCCGATGAATTGGATAGAACCCCAGCGGAGATCCTAAAGAAGTTGGAAGAAGTGAGAAACAAAATCATATAGAAATGGGGCTAGTCAGCTTGAAGGTGCATCCTCATCCTGCTAGGCTATATATCTGGAATCACATGGATGTGTTGTTCCCGTGTGGACATGTTTTTTCTACTCATAAGTGTTTGTCTTCGTCCTCCTCCTTTGCACAACTTGCTGACACTGGCCTGTTTGTTTTGTCCTCTTCTTTGTACAACTGTCTGCCACTGGACTGCATATTTAGGATATGGGAAGCATAGATTTTGCTTCAGGATTTGTGGAAGCTTATGCTATAATGGATGCTCCCTTCTATTGGGATTTTTGAACGCTTTTTCGTTGATTATGTTGCCCATGCCTCAGTTCCTGCCCTAACGGACTTTCTTTTGCTTGTGGCTTTTTTGGAAGTGTTTTCCTTATGCTGGATTCCATTGATCAATGATTCTAATTGGTAGCATCAACGTTGTATGCTCAGGTCACCATTCTAGGTTCTTCCGCATGGATGGTTTGTGTGACGTGGATGTTACGCCTGGATGCGAGAGGTATAAGATTGGCTTTTGGTGTAAACATGCTGCAGCAACGTGGGGGTATGAATGGGAAAATTGCTCGGACAGTTTGAAGTTCCCTGTTCTTACATCTCTCGTCTCAGTTAAATGGCTAATTAGCGTGTCTGAATTTGCTTCTGATGTTGTACTTCTCTCATCTCTCCCTTCTCTGTCTGTAGCAGTATTTTTAACCTCTGGCTTAGGTTCCCTACCTCGCAAAAGGTGCTTGTATCTTGAGTCGACATGAAGTTATAATTGGCAGGGCTCCTTTTGTTGAACCTTTGTAAGAGATCCAGAAATGAAATCCGAATCCTGTAGACGCCGCAGCAAAATCTAGATGTGCGATTCATCTTCATTTTTCTTTGAGGCATTCGCACGAACGCTTCGAGCGAATTGCGTCTATCTTAATTTGGGCATCTTTGTTAACTAGTTGATGATATGAAAGGATATCTATTTTTTAACTCTTGTTTTCCTTATAATTTCTTTGGTTGGGTTCTTTCGATGCTCCATTGGCCATCTCGCAGATGTTGTCAGACAGAGAATCCAGGACAGTGTTCTTCCCTTTGAATGGTAACTCTGTACAACAAGCAAATTGCCCGGACAATTTACGAATGAAACATTTAAGTAAATACAATTCGGAATAGGAACTACGGACTAGGATCACTGGAGTATCTCTTATGACTGTGAACTCAATCGGGGAGGACAAGGATAAACGAGAAAGAAAACTCTGTTTTCTCTCTTCATGTATAAATCAAACAATAAGCCTTGCTCTCCCCTCATTATCTGGCCTTTACAGCGTGGGCATTGTCCTCTGCGCTTTTCTGCTCTCTCTCCAGCCTCGAGTTCCCGAGAGAGCTCCGCTCGTCGAGCCAGCTGATAATGTCAGCAAACACGATGTCGATGTTGCTGGGCGGCTCTCCATAGAGCAAACCATGCCACATTCCGGGGTACATCTTGAATGTCTTGTCCTCGCTCGAGGCCACCTTGTGGAGGAGCTGGCTCACTGCCTTGTCCGTCACTCTGTCCTCTCCTCCATGCAGGACCAGGAATGGCAACGAAACCTGTTAAGATTCATCGAAAGAAGCCGGTGAGTAAAATGCTTTTTCTCATCATAAATCCAGTAAGTAGATGATGAAATTGGAGAGAATAACATACCTCGTCGAGTCTCTTCTCCAAGTCCATGCTGACCGTCATCAGTTCGTGGCCAGTTCTCAGGCGAGGCCGTCCCTTATAGCAATATGGGTTTGCTCTTATCTGTTCCCTGACCTCGGGCTCTTTGAATGCGAGGTCTATTATGTCATCGGTCGGGATTATTTTCCAAGTTGGAATGATTCTGCACAGTTGGGTTAGGACTGTAATCACCATGGGATGAGGTCTCATGTCCTCTGCAATCTGAAACCCAAAGAATAAATAAGAACTTTCTATATATCCCTTATGCATTAAATTGTAAATAAATAGAAGGTTGAAGGTAAGAAGAAAACCCAACTAAGAAGATGAATTCTTATGTAATGTAAAGTCTAATTGATCTCCTTCTAGACCCATACAGTTTCTTGGATGCCTTCAAATCTTCCAAGATCTTTCAAGACTTAATAACAAATTAAGCAAGCCCCCCTCAATCACTACGTCATTTGAATATCTTATCCCCAGGACTTGACTTTTTTCTAGGGATGCTAAAAGAAAACGTGACGATCGACATGTCTATTAAGATGGAAGCTTCAAGACTAGGAAAAGTCAAATGTTGGGGAGGTTTTTTTTCTGATGTAGCAAACATTGTGGTTAGCCCCCAGCCTAAGCCCCTGAAATGAAAATGACATTTCAAGCTGGAACCTAATCTGGTTCCGTCTGGGCTTAGCCTAATCTCGTCCTTGTCGGTTAAAATGGTCCAGTTTGTTTGTTAACAAAGAAAAGGACAAGTCACTCTGAAGGGGTTAACCCTTGCAAAATCCCCGTCCTTGAACCGGTCAATCGACCAACGAAGCCCGGACAGAGAATGTTCATCTTCATTTTGTCAGCAGTTCTGTTTTTTTTTTCTTTGGTTCCCACTCAAAGGAAAAAGCAGAATAATCAGAGGCACAAAACACACCTTACACATGGGGGCGACCAAGACAGCACCGTCCCAGAAGTCCGGCTTCTTCCGGTGTAGGAGGAGGGCCATCGCTCCGCCCATCGACTCTCCCATCAAATATCTCATCTTCCCCTTATTCTCTCTCTTCTCTGCAAAAACCATAACAAGATCAAAAAAGTCAACCCCAGAATAGTCAAAGAGTGGATGAATGAATAAATCGTGAAACTTCCTTTAACGAGAGAGGAAGGTAGAGGGTAGAAGACAGAAACTGACCACAGATGCTGGTGAAGTGATTGGAGCAGTCGTCCACCACGTCGTCGAAGCTGTTGATGAGCCCCTGCATCCCGTCCGACTTCCCATGGCCTTCGTAGTCGATCCCATACACGGTGAAGCCTGCCTTCGCCAGCCGGATCGCCGTGCCTGAATACCGATACGATTCATTTAGTTGTCTGATTCATTCCACCTGTGCCAGATATAAACTGACAAATTAAAAAGGAAATATGCTCACTGTTCATGGTGATGCTGCACTCCATGGCATAACCGTGGCAGATAAAGATCAAAGCTTTCGGTTCGCCGCTGGGAACCCATCGGCAGGTGAAAAGCTTCAACCCTCTAGAATTGAGGACATATTCCTCTTCATAGCTCACGTCTGCGATTTGATTCGCCTGAATTCAGATGAAAACAAACGTAAGAGAAGGGAAGATCCAAAGCATCAGATGAAGGATGAGAATCGAGGGTCAATAAAGGAGGAAAGGGATCTCACCATGCGCTCGAGCAAATCCCCAGGAAGTCTGAGAAATTATTAAAAATCTGAGGTGCGGAAAGAATGATTCGGATAGGATATAAGAGAAAGGAGAGGAAAAAGGAAGGTGAGGATGGACAGCAATATACGAAGATCCGAATGAGAAATCTACGCAAGACAGAAGAGAACACTTTGCATGGGGAGGCTCTTACCTTCATGCTTCTCCTCCTTATATGCGTCCTCATAGTTAATACATATGCCCTACCCCAAAATAAATTTTAAAAAAACCCACTAATTATTTAAATTAAGTGGGGCCCAGTTGTTTGTTGTTAGCACTCTATTTTCCAACTTGGACGACAAGAAGTGGCCTTTGAATTAGCATGACAGGATCAGGTGTGGTTTTCTCATGAAGCATAAAGAGTAAACCCTAAAGAAAAATAGATACTTAAAGGGAATGGAGAGGAGAAACAGATCATGAGAAGGGGTTGGATGCCCAACAATCCCAAGATTTTTAGCTGTGAATTTGGCATTTTTTCTTGATTTGATAGGTGATACACACGTCACATGAGGAAAAACAAAAGGAATTCGTTTGATAATTGAGGTTAGTAAATTTTGTTAGCCAAAAAAAAAAAAAAAGAAAGAAAAAGAAAATGGGAAGAGTAATTTCAAACTTGATGGTGAGTTTAGATCTTTAGCCGAATATTTCACATAAAAATAAGGATAAGTTATCTATGCGGAGGCCATAGAAATATCTCTAACTTCGATAATATTGAATCATACTTTTAGGTACCGGGAGTAGATATAGATGTTTGAATTTAAGAGTGAATAGACAAAGATCGTTTTTGGACTTGTGAAAAATCCATAAGACTAGAAGATTCCAATTTTATTTCATTTTCATATGGGCTTTTCCACGAGATCATTGCCCTTCTTCGGGTGCCCAACTTGCAATAGTGGACTCTTGTGATATATTATCGATTCAGGAGGATTTATTAGCAATTGGGTCAACGGGTCGAAATTGTCCACTTTGGTCCCCACGTGGCCAACTCATTTAATGAGTTCAAAATTGCCGGGGCCAATTTCGACCAAATAAAGACCACCAAGTCTAGAATAAATAAAGAAAGATTGTTATGAGGGGATTAGTCATTATCCAAAAAATCAGTCGATGCTCGATCATATCCCTTATTTCCTGTTTCATGGAAAATTATCTTATTAGTTATAAATTTATAATGCGAATATTCCGATCAATTTTCTTCGGACCTGGTGGAATATCTTGTAGGCCGGACAATCGATGATGACTGAACCGCCATTTCAGCAATCCAGGCCGAATCCGCCATTTCCGAGATTTATTGTGAAAGTCGACCTGAATGATTGCATTGACATTTCACTCCTTCAAGGTGGGGGGAGGGTCAAATTAATAGATTGAAAAGTAGGGCTACATTGGTACCCGTACAAGAGGTTTTATAGACTGATTATGTAATTTCCTCTCCAGTTTCGTTGTTTAATCATGAATTTCCTCCTTAACAGTTGTTCCTCAAATCATTTGCTATGCAACTTAACAAAAAGATTTGTAATTAGGTAATGCATTATTTCGTTGGCTATTACGTGTAATTAGTGCTTTGAAAATCTCATTGACGTGTCACTCGAGTTGCAACCCAAGTTGATAGAGTTGGCAATTGCGCTAATTGATGGCGATCCTCTCTTTTTCTTCTGCTCTTTTTCCATGTTTTCGTTTTACTCATCCGTCACGTGCACGGGAAACACGCACGTGGGGCCCCGCTGAACGGCCCTACATGTATTGTACACCCGACGAGCTCGGGGTCAAACGCGCAAGTCGGCGGGGTTGGACGGCAGCTTTGACTTGGCACGAGCTCCTACCCCTACGCGGGAGGGGAAAAAAGACCCGACCTGGCCTTCCTTTTGCTCTGTGGAACCAAAAAAGAAGATACAAGTTTAGCAACAACGTTGTGATTTCTAGATTGATCTTGCTTAGAGCATACTTGAAAGAGTGAACGGTTATCGGGTTGATCCCTATCCCACCTTCCTCTCTCTCTCAAGCATGCACCGGTGGCGTGGATGTGATCGTGATGGAGCCGCAGTGCGAACGCGAGTGGTAATAGATGTGGTGCGGGGATACGGGAAAGCGGCGGTGCACAAGATTGCCCAAGTTGCATACGTCGAGGTACGGGAGAGCTGGCCCGGACACCACCTGACCACCGAAAGAATAAAGTTTTACATAAATAGCAGTGACCATATGATGTTATTTATATTGCCGTCAGTCGGTTTATCAACATACATAATACACATATTGATATGACAAAGCCCACATCCAGCGAGAGATACTACAAGGGTTGGGACTCGTCCCAGCTCCAACGTACCATTACATTGGAGCTTAGCACATTAAATTTGATTGACATGGTTGGCTTGGACCGTCTTGTGTGTCGTTTCTACTGATGTAAATGATCATTCGGCCAGCATTTCCACACATGTAGAGGCTCAAAAGTGGGGGAGTGGGCTCCTTTTGGCTTTTGCTTCGTCACTGTGCAGAAGAGCATTCTGGACCAAGGACAAGTGCTGAACATATGATTTATTGTTGTAGTCACATGGACGGGATTCTCCCAATCATTTGACAACAAACGCTCCACGAGATTCTGGTATAACATACTGTCTAACGCAAAACCTTCCTCCTCATTGGAATGATTCTCTGCTCGGTATAATTCCTAAGTGCCAAGGAGCCGGGACCATTCGATTAGATGGACCAATTGACCTGTGTAAGACTTTGCATGAAGTGATCAAGGAGATTATGGTTAATAGGCTCGTACCTTTTCTGGATGACCTCATTGGGGCCTTACCAAGCTGGTTTTTCCCCCCCAGAAGAAGTAGCCACGATAATGCTGTCATCGTTAAGGATTCGTCCACATGATGCAGAATATGAAAGTTAAGGAAGGCTGTTCTGCCATAAAGATAGATCTTGAAGAGGCTAATGATGGGTTTGAATGAGATCACACCTGAGAAACCTTAGTTCATTCCCTGACATACGGGTTGACTTGTCATGAAGTCCGTCTCATCTGCATCTGCTATAACTCTTTCAAACGGTGGCGTGAGTAATCCTTTTGAACCTAGTCGTGGTATTAATCAGGGTGACGATCCAATGTCGTCTTATCTGTTTATTCTCTGTGTAGACATTTTGAGTCAAAATCGTTGAAGAAGCCCGCTATAGTGGTGATTGGAATGTCACGACCTAAAAATGGAAAACCTTAGGTTAACGGATTATCGGATTAACTAAAGTAACTAATATAATTCGGACCCTCCCAAGTCCTACCGAATCGCAACTTAAGTTCAGTTCATGCAAAATTTATTTAATCGGAACCGCCACTAATCATTTACAGTAAATTGATTATAAACCTAAATAAAATATCGGGAGAAATATCTTAGTTCTGCGAACTAGAGAAAATGAGTCAGGAGACTTGGTTACATTAATTGAAAAAATTAATGGCCTTTCGGTATCAAATTTCGTGAAAAATTCCTTTTGATTGATGATGTGAATTGAATGATCTAGAAAAACGAAATGGACCATGTGATACACGAAAATCATGAGATTTTTGTATTTTTCGAATAAAATGGTGATTATTATGAAAACAAGCCATAAAGTGCAATAATATCCAATTTTAATTAAGAAAATAATTTTTCAAAGTCTTAACTTATATTAAATGTTATTTGTGATATAAAAATGGACTCTTGACATGATTGAATATAGAAAAACGAGGGTTATTTACATGAATTAAATTGAAGCAAATGATGAACAAAAATAAACAAAATGCTCATAATATACCCGATTTAATTCCGATAAATTCACTTATACCCAAAGATTAGGGTTAGAGTAGAATTTTATCCTCTACATACTCTTAGATTCAAGTCGGTATACGGATAAAGGTAAAGAATAACATCATCCCTTAATACAAATGGCGGATTACAAAATTCTATACTAAATTATAACCCCATTCTATAAGATCATGGCTAGGAAAATGCAATTTAATTTGCGAAGGGTCTAGGCACAAGGGAGCATATATTATGGGCATGTTTATTTATAATTGTACAAACTATATATAATATTAAAATAATCAAACAAACATGACCGGACAAGCAAGAAAATGGACAATTTTATTTTAATTTTCGAAAATATATGTGGGATGGTCGAAATTGTGAAAGTGGGGTCCATCTTTCCTCATCCAAGGTTCTATTTTGATTTTGAGAAATTATCCCTTAAGATTTGAAAGGTATTTTCAGATAATTCTCAAAATTTTGGATAATTATCCAATCCAATAAAATCTTATCCTCAAATTAAATAAACTCAGACAATTCATAAGGGATAAGGCAATTCAACTAGCAATCCAACCAACTCATATGTTAAAGATAATCATCGAGATCAAAAAGTTTATTCATGACATATTAGATATTATCCAAATAAAGCATTCAAAAATCAGATAAAATGTAATTAAGCTCAATCAATATCCATAACATGATATAGCATTAAATAGCCACAAGATAGGACAATTCAACCAACCATGGATAGAAACCAAAACAAAGATCATCCATAACCATTATGAGCAATTCAGCCAAGAGATGATATGTGCCGAAAATCACCTTTGATTCCCAAAAATTAATCTTTTTTCAACCCATTCAATTCGATCCAAAATTGTTGAACATAACTTGAGAAAAGATATCTTCCAATCAAATTAATCGATTCTCAAAATTGTGCATGAAATTCAACTAATTCCATAATCAAATCGAGCTTGTTTGAAAAAGTCGTAGTTTTATACCATGAAGGCCAATTTTCGATTCTTACTAAAAAAACGTAAACTCAATTGTTCATCAAAGAACGAACTATTTTTGGTATGCTAAATCATAAATCTTTTCAAGCAACTCCAGGTCAAAGCACAACGTAGAGCGACCGGCGACATTAACATGGTTGATTAAAGGCAATACAACAAGCAACATCTAAAAAAGCTTGAACTTGGAGAATCAATTAAGGATTCATTTGTTTGGTCCAAGAAAGAGCTAAATTTTCTGCTTTTAATTTGCAAATCCTTTATGTTCATTGAGGTGCAAGAACATATATGCATGTTACCAATTTAACAAGACTTGGATTACAATCAAAAGGTGAAAAATTTATACCTTTTCCAAGCAAATTTCTGCACTCTGCTTACCGTGCCAAAACAACTCTTTTTAATCCGAATTCGCTACTGATTGAGCTCAAAATCTTTGAGCTTCTTGCACCAAGCAAACAACCACGTCAGATCTCAAATAAGAATAGAAATGCAAGCCGTTTTAACACCGAACAGGAGTTGATCCGAGACCGATTAGTGGACTAGACCCGCTGGGCAATTTAGGCGGACGAGTGGGCTGATTGAGTGATTCCGGGGGCTGCTCTCGGCCACACTGGGACCGGAACGTGATGCATGGCGGCCGGTGAGGTCTCGTGACACCGAGGCTGTGTGGTAGCGCAAGTTGGAGGAGACGGCAGACATGAACGGAGCTCGACGAGGCGCAGCTTGCTCGGCTTGGGGGGTTCTTGGCCAGCACTCGGGTGAGAGCTCGGAAGGGGATTGTCTTGACCTTGGGGGAGATAATCAAACCCTTGAACTACTCGAGAAGCTCTCTACTTTCTGCTCTTAGGCTTGGCTGAAAATTTCAATGTGCATGAATGAGAGTGCTTCGAGTGAAGGCTTGCTTATATAGACTTCAATCTACCAATCCTAGTAGGAGTAGGAATTGTCAATGACCATTGGATTGATTATCCTAGCTAGAGTAGGATTTAATAATGGCCATTAGATTATTAGAGTTCACATCCGTAGAACTCTCGCTAAAGTAGGAATCCCAAATCAATTAAACTCTCAATTAATTTGAATTTTGAAGAGTCATACCCAATTAAAACTCTCCGAAATTTCAGTCACATAGGGGTGACAATGATCATGGCCAAAGATGGTAGCTCTTATGGGCTTGTGCTGCAATCCCGAGCTTGGCTTGGGCCTCAATTAATTAAATGGGTAATTAATTAAAGATCCCGCATAATTACAAGAGCTAAAATGGGTTGATTTGAATTCAAAATTAGGTTTAAACCCATTGAAATTCAGCACATTCATGATACCCCCTTGGCCGAATTTTCCCGACCAAATTATGGGCTCGTCTCAAATTTTCGAGATCAATCGAGGCTTTTTCCAAATAATAGATGTTTAATTAAAAGCCTCAATTATATAATTAAACTTGAATAGACTGAATTGAGCTTGAAAATAGGTCCAAATGCTCTTGTCAATTTTCGGCACACCCTCGTGACATTAGTCAGAAAATCTCGGACTAAGTTTGGTCCAACCGCCCGTCAAATTTAAGCTCAATTGCTTCATCTTTGGCCTGGATACAAATGATAATTCGTGACCGACAGAAATTAAAACATGCAATCTTGAGGAATTAATTTTTAGTGAGAACTAAGACTAGTTCTCATTTTGTACAAAATGAATGATTTAAAGAAAATCAAATTTAGGTGTCAACATGTAAAGCTTTCAAAAGCTTCCATAAGTGGGCTTGCTTTCTCACATCTGTTCTTTGCTTGACGCCTTTTTCTCGTTTGGGGAAGCTTCGAAGAGGGTTGTGAGAAGATTGCTGATATCCTTAGTATCTATTGTGATGCCTTGTGTAACCTTGATTAACATATTCTATGGCGACCTAAAAATTCTTAGGTTAATGGATTGTTAAGTTATTAACCTAGTTTGAGCACTCCTAAGCTCGTACCAAATCACTACTTAGTGTTGACTCTTAGCATGCAAATGATTTTAATTTGGAGTCGTCATTAATCAATTTACGGTAGGTTGATAAGACACTTAAACAAAGTATCGGAAGAAATACTTTAGTTCTACGAAGCATAAATTAATAAGTTTGGAGATTTGGTTATGCTAATATTTTGAGTAGCATCCCTTTGGTACCTTTTCAATTTTAAAGAAAACATTTAAGCAAGCAGCTTGGATTAATTTTAATTTGAAGTCCTAACTTAGCCATGACAATCAATAGTGCGGCGTGCCTATACGTTCCATCTTGAGTGTTTGGAGTCACAAAAATCTCGTGTTTAGATCTTTGTAATTCTTTTGTTTGATTGAGATATTGTCTCGCAACGATTTGTGATCACTAAGCTATTTGTGAGTTTTTGGGTGTGATTGGGGGTGAAGAAACATGAGAGTGATTGAATGATTTGAATATGATTGTAATATCCGTTGTATTGCTTAATCTATAAAAAGTCTACACTTGCTCCCCATGGAGGAGGTCCAATGTCGCTTGATTCTTCATATGTGAAAATTTGTGTTTATTACATCTGGACACGTGGCATACATCAGCTATTACTGTTGGATCCGGATTGTTTGTTCCAAAAGCTTGTCCTTGGCTTGTTCAACTATCACTTATTGCATATATAGCTCCCGATGGATACTATACATAAGGGTTTAGAGTGGATATTGGTCCTCCCACATTCAAGTTTTTTCCATGCCTTTTGTGAATAACAGATCAATTTACTCCTAACAAATTCCTTCCCAATTTCCCACTCAATTACAATAAGTTTTGAGAGCTCATGTCGGCAGCACTTTTGCTCCATAACAGTATGATGCTTTGGAACTCGTGATTACACAAGACAAAAGCGGTTGTTAAACATTAATACGGGACATTTTCTACGGAATACTATATTCGTATTCGCGACGAGCCATCAATACCTTGAATTGCCAGCCACATGATACTTTTAAAAGTAAACCTATGTTCCTTAAACCTTGAATTAGCCAACCGGCAAAGAGTCAAAAGATCCAACAAATCACATTGTCGACAAGTTTGAGATTTTGGGTATTGTGAAAATCCTCTATGTTTGAGATTTTATATTGAGATAATGATTTGGGCATGTGCTGAGATAATGTGTTCTTTGTTTTACTCAGAATGGATTAATGCGAAACTTATTCTAGATTATACAACTAGATTCGAATCTCGAATCTTGAAACTAATTCTGTGACTGCTCTGCTTCGTGGACGTCCAGTCATTGAAAGATCGAATTGATTTCATTTCGTCCCTCAGAATTTTAAAGGCACGGACTAGGACCGACAATCTCTTTGACACGAATTTGCTTCGTCTATGGGAATGGATATTAATAACCTCTAAAACACTAGAAATGCAAAACAAAATCAATTCCGTAGCATGTTCAACAAAGGAACAACAATTGGGATCTTCTTCAATAGATAACAAGAGATTGACGTGCAACTGCAAGAGAAAACAAATCCCCTCCTCCATGAACGAACCTGCATAAAGGCTGAACCCTCCCCATTTAGTCTCTAGGGTTTCACAGTCGCCGAAGCAGAGCGGTCACAGGTCCTCCGATCACAGAAATGGATGAGAGACGACGCCCGTTCTTGCGACTTGAACTTGCCTTCCGTCTTGAAATTGAATCGTGACAGCCAAGGCCGATCTGCTGAGGCAGAAGTCGAAGGACAAGAAAGAAAACTCTGTTTTCTCTCTTCATGTATAGATCAAACAATTAGCCTCGCTCTTCCCCCCACTATTTGGCCTTTACAGAGTGGGCATCGTCCTCCGCGCTTTTCTGTTCTCTCTCCAGCCTCGAGTTCCCGAGAGCGCTCCGCTCGTCGAGCCAGCTGATAATGTCGGCAAACACGATGTCGATGTTGCTGGGAGGCTCTCCGTAGAGCAGACCGTGCCACATCCCGGGGTACAGCTTGAACGTCTTGTCCTCGCTCGAGGCCACCTCGTGGAGGAGCTGGCTCACCGCCTTGTCCGTCACTTTGTCCTCACCTCCATGCAGGACCAGGAACGGCAACGAAACCTGTTTAAGTAAGATTCATTGTGAGTAAAATGATTTTTTTCTCATCATAAATCCCAGTAAGTAGATGATGAAATTGGAGAGAAACAGCATTACCTCGTCGAGTCTCTTCTCCAAGTCCATGCTGACCGTCATTAGTTCGTGGCCAGTTCTCAGGCGAGGCCGTCCCTTATAGCAATATGGGTTTGCTCTTATCTGTTCCCTGACCTCGGGCTCTTTGAAAGCTAGGTCGATTATGTCATCGGTCGGGATTATTTTCCAAGTTGGAATGACTCTGCACAGTTGGGTTAGGATAGTAATCACCATGGGATGAGGTCTCACGTTCTCTGCAATCTGAAACTCAAAGAATAAATAAATAAATAAGTAAAGTGAATGAATGAATTTCTCAATATCTATACATCCCTCATGCATTAAATTTTCAAAAAAATAGATAGTTGAAGGTAAGAAGAAAACCCAACTAAGAAGATGAATTCTTATGTAATGCAAAAGTCTACTTGATCTCCTTCGATTCTTCCAAGTTCCATTAATTTATAGGGCTTTTAACCTAATTGAGCAAGCCAAGTCCCAATCAACTATCCCATTAGATTAGGTGATTATCGTATCCCAGGAGTTGACTTTTTCTGATGTAGCAACATGTAGCCCTAGCCTAAGCCCTGAAAAAGACATTTCAGCTGGAACCTGACGGTTCGTTCTGGCTTAAAGTACCTTGTAATAAGCACAATTTATCATCTTATGAACTCATCACCATCGAGTTTGTTAACAAAGAAAAGCCCGGACAGAAATATTCATTTTCTTTTGTCAGCAGTTCTGTTTTTGACTTTTGTTACAGCTGGAGTTCCACAGAAACACAAATATTTTCCGACAAAAAAAGAAAAATAATTGCCATTGTCTGGATTGGAACGGAAGAAAAGTCAAAAAAATGAGAAGAGACACAGCAGATGTCTTGGAGTGGATCCATCTTTGACCCGCCATGGTTTTTTCTACCAAAAGGAACCGAGGACACGACAAGAAAACAGGATAAAAAAAAAAAAATGATGGAAAATGAAAAATTTGAAGGAAAAAAGCAGAGAAATCAGGGGGGGCACACGCACACCTTACACATGGGGGCGACCAAGACAGCACCGTCCCAGAAATCCGGTTTCTTCCGGTGTAAGAGGAGGGCCATCGCTCCTCCCATCGACTCTCCCATCAAATATCTCATCTTCCCCTTATTCTCTCTCTTCTCTGCAAAAAACATTCGCAAGCTCAAAAAAGTCAACCCCAGAATAGCCAAAGGATGGATGAATGAATGAATCATGAAACTTCCTTTAACGAGAGAGGAAGGTAGAGGGTAGAAGACAGAAACTGACCACAGATGCTGGTGAAGTGATTGGAGCAGTCGTCCACCACGTCGTCGAAGCTGTTGACGAGCCCCTGCATCCCGTCCGACTTCCCGTGGCCTTCGTAGTCGATCCCGTACACCGCGAAGCCTGCCTTCGCCAGCCGGATAGCCGTGCCTGAATAATACCGATACGATTCATTTAGTTGTCTGATTCAATCCACCTCTGCCAGATATAAACCGACAAATTAAAAAGAAAATATGCTCACTGTTCATGGTGATGCTGCACTCCATGGCATAACCGTGGCAGATAAAGATCAAAGCTTTCAGTTCGCCGCTGGGAAGCCATCTGCAGGTGAAAAGCTTCAACCCTCTAGAATTGAGGACATATTCCTCTTCATAGCTCACGTCTGCGATTTGATTCGCCTGAATTCAGATGAAAACAAACGTAAGAGAAGGGAAGATCCAAAGCATCAGATGAAGGATGAGAATCGAGGGTCAATAAAGGAGGAAAGCGATCTCACCATTCGCTCGAGCAAATCCCCAGGAAGTCTGAGAAATTATTAAAAATCTGAGGTGTGGAAAGAATGATTCGGACAGGATATAAGAGAAAGGAGAGGAAAAAGGAAGGTGAGGATAGACAGCAATATACGAAGATCCGAATGAGAAATCTACGCAAGACAGAAGAGAATACTTTGCATGGGGAGGCTCTATAATGGGAGGCTCTCTATCTTCACGCTTCTCCTTCTTATATGAGTCCTCATAGTTAAAAGGTATGCCCTACCAAAAAAATAAAAGAAAAAAAAATCAACTAAATCTGAAATTAAGTGGGGCCCAGTTGTTTATTATTAGCACTCTATTTTCCAACTTGGACTATGCCTTTTCGAGTCACCAAAGCAAAAGAACATCAAGATGGTAAAGTAAAGAGTAAACCCTAGAGAAAAATAGACACTTAAAGGGAATGGAGAGGAGAAGAAGATCATGAGGAGGGGCTTGGATGCCCGAGAATCCCAAGATTTTTAGCTGTGATTCTCGTCGTTCTTCTTAATTTGCCAGGTGATACAGGCGCTACATGCATGCTATATGAAAAAAAAAAAAAAAATTCGTTTGGCAATTAAGGCGAGTGAATATTTTTAGCCAAAATATATATAAAAAAAGAATGAGGAGAGCGACTTGAAAATATTTCGCATAAAAGGAAAATAAATTAACTACGAAAAGAAATATCTGTAATTTCGAGAATCTTGGATCAAATATAGATGTGTAGACTCGTAAATAATCCATGAGACTCGACGATTTCAAGTTTATTGCATTTTATATTGGCTTTCCATGAGATCATTGCCCAACTTGCAATAGTGGACTCTTGTGATATATTAATTCGGGAGGATTTATTAGCAATCGGGTCAACCCAACGGGTTGAAATTGTCCACATTGGCGGCCCTCGGGTTCGGGCCACTCGTGGGGCTTCCTTCGTGGGTCCCCACGTGGCCAACTCATTTAATGAGTTTAAAATTGCCGGATCAAATCTGGACCAAATAAAGACCACCAAGTCTAGATTAAATAAAGAAAGATGATCCAAAAAATCAGTCGACTACCGATCTTATCCCTTATTTCTCGTTTCACAAAAAAAAAAAAAAAATTATCTTATCAGCCATGCCTTTATAATACGAATATCAATTCAGACTTATCGTTTTTAATCTTTCAATATAGTTCTAAGCTTCCGTGCGAAATTCAAATATAATTCGATCAATTTTATCCGGACATAGCAGAGTGGCCATGACTGAACCGCCATTTTAGGAATCTAGGATGAATCGTCATTTCGGCGATTTTCTGCGAAAATCGACCTGGATGACTACATTGAAATTTCGTTTCGACGTGAATGATTAAATTGAGAAGATTGAAAAGTTTAGGATTATATCGGCATTTGCGCGAGAGAGCAAAGTTGCAACCCAGTTGATAAGAGTTGGCCGTTGGGCAATCGATGGTGATCCTCTGTTTTTCTTCTGCTCTTCTTCCGTGTTTTCGTTTCGATCACCTATCACGTGCTGGGGAAAACACGCACGTGGGCCCCGCTGAGCAGCCCTACATGTATTGCACACCTGTTGAGCTCGGGTCCAACGTGCAAGTCGGCTGGGGTAGACGGCAGCTTTGACTTGGCACGGGGATGGTAAAATGACCCCACCTGCCCTTCTTTTTGCTCGCGGGCTAAGAAGAAAGAAGCAGGCAAATCGCTCTAGGTTAAAATAAAAACCTACCTCAATTAACTTTTCTAAAACTATTATTGCAGATCGACATCGGAGGTAGCCCAAACCTAGGCTGTGATGCTTCCCGTTGAGTTGACTTGAAGTTTGTTCACAGTCTCTCTCTCTCTCTCTCTCTCTCTCTCTCTTAAGAGTGAGAGAGGCATGCACCGGCGATCGTGATGGAGATGCGGTGTGAGCACAAGCGATAATAGACGTGGTGCAGGGATGCGGGAAAGCACCGGTGCACAAGATTGCCCAAATTGCATAATTCGTGATACGGAGAGCTGGCCTGGACATCATCCTACCATTGGAAGAATAAAGTTTTACATAAATTAAGAGTAGTGACTCGTATGGTGTTATCTTTATTGCCGTCGGTTTATCAACTTACGTAATACAAATACTGATATAGTTCTTTTAGTTAAAACTTCGACAAAAAGTAAACGGAAAAAAAAATTAAAAAGAAGTAAAGAAAATGTCAAGCCCCGTTGCATGGGATCTTCACTTGGTAGAAATTTGGGTTTAGTGGTTAGGTGGTGTTGAAACCAGCTTTGGGCATCCTGAATAGTACAAAAACAATCTAGGCGATCTTAATGGTGTACTCCCCACTTAGATCTGATGCATTTAGGATTGTACATTTGGAGTGCTCTAAAGTACTCTTTAACCATACAGAAATGTTAATAGCATCAGAATCCGGCAATGCTTGTTAGGTGGCCCATGTCACATGGCCGGGCATCGACTTTTTCCCGTCTCGTCTCCTCTTGTCTCGTCTCGTCTGTCTCAATCCTCTTGAGGCAAAGACCCACACGGAAAACGCTATACATATGACAAAGCCCACACTCAACTAGAGACACTACAACGGTTGGGACTCGTCCCAGCTCCCACGTACCATTACATTGGAGCTTAGCACATTAAATTTGATTGACATGGTTGGCTTGGACCGTCTTGTGTGTCGTTTCTACTGATGTAAATGACCACTCGGCCAGCATTTCCACACATGTGGAGGCTCAAAAGTGGGGGAGTGAGCTCCTCTTGGGCTTTTGCTTCGTCACTGTGCAGGAGACCGTTCTGGACCAAGGGACAAATGCAGGACATGATACCATTGTTGTAGCCTCATGGACGGGATCATTCTCCCCATCACTTGACCACAAACGATCCATGAATGTTCTCTTTTGAGCCAAAGGGATTGTGTCAGTGATTCTCCTTGCAAACTGTTGTTGATGCTCTAAAGTGAGCGTCGTATACTATTTTTTTGGTACTAAAGTGAGCGTTGTACACCATTTAAGTGATCCGATGGAAAACTTTTGATACTAAAGTGAGCACCGTACATTACTTTTGGTACTCATGATGTTCTTCTCTCTTCTTTCTAACGTAAGACATTCCTCCTTATTTGAATGATTCTCTGCTTGTTTTCGTTCCTGAGTGTCGAGGGGCCTAGACCATTCGACGAGATGGATTGATTAACCTGTTTATAAGACTGTGTATGAAGTGATCGTGGAGATTCTGGTTTACTGGGCTCATACCATTTCTGGATGACCTCATTGGGGCCTTACCAAGCTAGTTTTATCCCCAAGAAGAAGAACTCAGCGATGATGTCGTCATTGTCAGGGAATTCAATCACCTGATGCAGACTATTTAAAGCTTGTGGAGGCTGTTTCTTGCAATAAAGATCGATTTGGAAAAGCTTATGATGGGCTTGATGATCTCATCAAGAGAACCCGATTTCTTTCAAATCCCACATGGACTTTTTATTAATATACAAGCCGACAATTCTATGACACGAATTTACTTCGCCTATGGAAATGGACATTAATAAACTTGAACATGTTATAAATGTGAATTTAATCCATTCATTGGCATGTTCAATAAGGGGATACTGCCACCAACGGTACTGAACTTAGTTTGGCTCAATATGCAACGTGGTTCATGAACTTTTATTTTGTTCAATGTGATTCTCGGACTTTTGGTAAATGTTTAATTTATCCCATGAACTGTATGAATATGTTTGATGTTGTCCTCCACTTGAATTAATGAAAGGATGACATTAAATAATTTTAGATAGCTTAGAGACTAAATTGAACATGTACTAAAGGTTCAATGACCATATCGAACAAATTAAAAGCTTAGGGACGACATTGTACGTTGGGTCAGAGCTCAGAAATAATATTGAATGCATTTAAAGTTCAGACATCACATCATATATTATGCCAAAATTCAAGGATGATTCTTGTTATTTACCCTTACAATCGGAGTCTTTTTCAATAACACATTTTTTATAACAAGAACTTGACATGCGAACTCGAATTGATAGCTGACATTGGGCCTACTATTGGGCCACAAGGCCCACAATTTAAGTCATGTCCGTTAACCATGGGTCGGGTTATTTGGGCCATTAATTGGGTCGGGTTTAACTCGGTCCATACGAAAGGGCAAGAGAAAAGAAAACCCTCCTCCGCCAACGAACCTCTATAAATGCTTAACCCCATTTCGTCCCTAGGGTTTCACAGTCGCCGAAGCAGAGCAGTCCCCGAGCCGCGAGAGGACCTCCGATCACAGCAATGGGTGAGAGAGACGACGCTCGTTTCGCCACTCCTTCTGTCGATTTCATGGATGTCTTGCATGCCTATCTTTATTTTTGCGTCTTGAACTTGCCTTTCGATTGACTTGTGACAGCGAGGATTAAGGTGCACGAGCTGAGGCAGAAGACGAAGGCCGATCTGCTGAGCCAGTTGAAGGACCTCAAGGCCGAGCTCGCCCTCCTTCGCGTCGCCAAGGTCACCGGCGGTGCACCGAACAAGCTCTCCAAGATGTATGCATCTGTTCTCACTTGATTTTTTTTGCGATTTTGAAGGTCTTAACTTAGTGCCTTGTATTTTGGGTAGATGGTAATGTTAGGTTTGGGATGATTATAAGCTTTGGTTGTGCTGGTTGAATTGGGTTTTCGGTTGTTCTTTAATTTCGCGTTTGAGGAATTCACTCAAAGCATGCTGTCTTGTTGCTGTTCGTACGAAGGATGATTAATGTATGGGTGATGAGTACTCTGGTAATCGGTGGCGGAATTAGCTTTGAGTTCTGTACTGGATATCAGTCGGGTTATTGTTTTTCAAGGCATTGGAAAATCGAAAAGGCTCGATTTTTTTATGTATCTCAAGTATATAAAATGCAAATTACCTACCAAAACTTCGAAGTGCTGTTATGGTTAGCTTAACGGGTTTATTACAAACAACGGTGTTCATGTTTTCCCAATTGGACATAGGGAAATTAGTGCTTTGGTTTAATTAGTTATTGATATTCAAATGTTGCAGAAAGGTGGTGAGGCTGTCGATTGCGCAAGTCTTGACTGTGATTTCACAGAAACAAAAGGCTGCCTTGAGGGAGGTTTATAAGAATAAGAAGTACTTGCCCCTTGATCTCCGTCCCAAGAAGACCCGAGCTATTCGGAGAAGACTAACAAAGTACCAGGTAGTGATTTGCTCCTTATTTCCAAGTCTTATATCTCATTGTTAAAAGCATCTTCCTTCTAGAATTGCTCGCAAACTTAAAAAGATATTTCCTGTAGATATTCTAAAAATGGCCAGTATTGGATTTTCTGGATGGTCCTTTGCTTGCACAGGGTTGTGAACAGAAGCAGGGCATTGCTTTGTGGTGATATTATTTTGGGATGAGGGAAAATTTCAGAGGGGTTAAGTTGTAGTAATTGGTTTTTGTGAACTGTCGGCTCCTGCTGGACCGTATGCTGTTGCACAATGCATGATTTTTCTCTTTATGATATTGTGCTCGGTGGACTGATGACTGAATTATCGCCATCTGCCTTTCATGTCCTCAATTTTTTCTTTTGTTTAAATTTTAGACTTCGCATGCTTCACACGTCTCATTTGTATGTAGATTGTATAGTGTCTTTGCATCTAAAGATTATTCTAAACTTTTACATGTTAATTTTTAAAGAGTTTTTAGAATGAAATCATTTGTGCTGGCCTGATTGGGCACGGACACATTTTATATCTCCAAACCATTGGTTCTTAGACTGAGTTTCCATTTCTTGCTTCTGCTCAGGCATCTTTGAAGACAGAGCGCGAGAAGAAGAAAGAGATGTACTTTCCTGTGAGGAAGTATGCCATTAAGGCATAGTAGGCATACCGCTCATGTTGCATCGGAGCTTTGCCTTCTTGAATCTCTCTTGGTTGTTCAAAGTTTCCGGTTATCTTGAACGGCATCATGGTCGGATGACGAAAAGACAACGAAAAACTTAGCTTTTGGCGCTTTAGTTGTTTCCCCCATTGAGAACAATTGTGAGGTTGTTTTTGACTTTATAATTATAACTAGGGTTGAATCCTCAACAAGTGATGATCATGATGTGAGAACCCCTGCTTGTGTGTTCTTTATAACAAATTTATCTGATGGTTTATCTTACATCTAGTCTTAACACATGGAACACTTGTCCATGATTGAAACTGTCCTAATAGTTAGAGTTGGTGTGTCGCTTGTGGGTTGAGTGCGACCCAGCTCGTGTGCTGCGAATACTGAGGCTTTGCTAGTAAGGTTTGTGTTTGTTAGGCGTCTTATACCCAGTGTATTGCGTTTTATTAGCTGGTGCTCTTAATTGTGAATACAGCTGTGCGATCGTTAGTTCGTACTCTAATTGGAACCAAAGGAGCAAATACTAAACGCATTCTTTGTTCTTCCCTGCAAATTAAAATTGATTTCATGCAATGTGTACATGAATAAAAATTGAGGACCCAACCTTAAGTGAACCATAATCCTGATCCTTCCAAGCCTAAAATGAGGCCCCGGTAAGCTCTGAGTACTGACTATTATGCATAGGATTACTCCACAGTGCAACGCATACAACCGCTCAATTTTCTCACTGGCTTGGGTCTCAGGTTGCTTTTGGGGGCCTCGTCTCGGACATCATCTCCTGACCCGTCTCTCTTGTAGATCACAGGCAAAGGGAACTTCGAGCTTCCACTGGCGAAACAACCACATTCCACACAAGTAAAGTCAACTTTGTCTCGTAAATGAAAAATGTGCTTATAACATCATAGAGATTGAGAGATATGACAAAGTAAATGATAGTTTAATCATGAACTTCATGGCAAAATAAAATATTCTACCCATAGTTCTTGCCAAGAAAGATCAATTAAATTTGGAAAAAAGCACCACAAAAGTCTTAAATCTATTACATTCGTACCAATTTAGTCATAAGCCTTTAAATTGTACCAATTTAATCCTTAAAATTTTTATTATCTGCCAATATAGTATATCCAGCCAATTTTGGCTGAAAATCACCGACACGGACACCGGCCGTCCTACGTGCACGACCGGGCGTGAAGTGGACAAATGTTGTAATTTTTTACTTCTTTCTAAATTTTATGTTTTTTTTTTACTTTTTAATTTTTTCTTTTCTTTTTACGACTCTGGTCGATGAGGGTCGTGACGTCCTCGCTGGCCCCATGTGAGGGGCTTGCGGCCCTTGCCGACCCACAGTTTATGGAAACAATGAAGGAAAGAAAGGAACAAAAAGAAAAGAAAAAGGAAAATAACAAAAAAAGTAATAGAAAATTCAGAAATATTGAAAATGTTTATATAAAAAATTTAAAAAATTATCCATAGTAATGCCGATCGTACCATATAGGATGACTCGCGTTTATGTCAACGATTTCCGAACACAATTAGTCGAATGGACTACATTGGCAAATCGAGGTTTAGGACTAAATAGGTCCAATTAAAGGTTTAGTATTGAATTGGTACAAATATAATATGTTTAGCAAAATTTTTTTTAGTACTTTTCCTCCTAGACGAGACCAGCCTCATTTTGACCTGTCAAATGCATATTTAATTAGCTAGCGGAAAAGAGGAAGAGATGAAAGGACTTCTCACCATCTTCATTAATTTGAGGATTATGAGTAGAAGCTGAAGAATGACCATGGCAAGGATTGTTTGGACCGCTGCGGATGTAGCCTTTAATTAAATGGCCTCTTTCATCAATTCCTGAAGTATACAAGTATTCAAAAGCATGTCATATTTCATAAACTCCATTGAAAGAAAACGCAGCTCTACCTTAGAGAATCAAATAATTTGGCAATAAGTATCACACTAAACTCCTGTTAATTTAACTATAAACAAACCCCGAAAAAACTTGCGAGCTTGCTTAATAACTAGATAAACATTCCACTTTTCGACAAAATAAATAAATAAATAAACATTCCACAATGGTCAATAATGGATCAATTTGGTGACTACCAGATGAGTTCATGGCAAGATTAGCTCTACACGATAAGAAAGCATTTTATGGGATGAATACATCACGTGACGGTGAGGATTTGATAAAACAATTAGCCACTATTATTGGGATAGTTGTGAAAAAAGTTCTAAATCTATTAAGCCTTGTCAGTTCAACCTATACTTTTTAAGTTTGCCAATTGAGTTGTAAACCTTTTCACTTTTTACCAATTGAGTCATATTGGACGTAAATCACCGATGTGGATGCGACCATCTTACGTGGCATGGGCGGTACCGACATGGATAATTTTTTAATAATATTTTGACATATTTTTCTAATTTCTTTATTAGTTTTTTCTTTTCTTTTTTACTCTTTTTTTCCTATGGTTTTCTTTTTTAGTGGCCGGCGATAGTTGCCAAGCCCTCATCGGTAGCCGGGCAAGGGCCGCCCGGCCATCGCCGGCTACGGACGAAGGCCGCGATGCCCTCGTCCCCGCTAGCAAGGGTTGCGACGCCTCGCCTAGCGCCGGTGAGGGTTGCGGCCCTTGCCTAGCCTTGCCCGGACCATCGCGGCATTGGGCACTCTGGTTATTGAAATTTGAGTTTACAACTCAAACCCATTAACAACTCATTTGCTAAAATTTAATTAACCCTTATTTGATCCATCTCATTGAATATGGGTTTTCAATCCATTTTGACACCTCTAATTGTACAGTGGGCAGTCCTGCCTGAACATTCTTAGGTTCTAACTTTGCCGCAATTTTCTCATACCCGTAAAATATACTCGCAAATCACTATGACTTTTTGACCATGCTTCATCGCGGTTGCGATCTCATGAGAGTTCTTGCAACATCTCGAGCGAACGAGATAGATCATCGATGCATAGTCGCTAATGATCCTGCTGGCATTCGCATCTTTTGTTGATTATCTGCTAATTGTCCCAAGTAAGAAGTGGTCTACACATATCAGTGATGGCGAAGCAAACGAGATAATGTTTAAGTTATGCTTTGAATTGAAATGTGTGAGCACAATGGCGCTTTATAATATTGTTCAGTCGACTATCTTCGGTCCACAAATCCAAGTATACCACCCCATGAGTTGGAAACTTTCATCTGCCCTCTTTATATATACCCATGCCCATAAGCAAATTATACACAAAACAACCTCTCTCTCTGTGTGAGCAACAAGAAAAGGAGAAAAACTGAAAGGCTAAATGCCAACCATAGGAACTCCAAAGAGAGAACGCAGCCATGCCAAGAAAAGGCATATCAAATCTCATCTCATCGTCCGAACCACTTTCTCCTTCTTACACTTTTCCAAGCCCTCACATTCAATTCCCACCTAGCCAAACATTCTCTGAGTCCATGATGGAAGAGAACATAGAAAATGCCGAGTCCATCATCGCTAGATGGGACTTGAACAACTCGGACAACACAGTCCCCACTCTCTTCCATGACACCAGAAGAGAATCCATGCAGTTTCTCAAATCCATCAAGGACCTGCTTCGAGCCATGGATTTCTTAATCTCTACAAACTCTAATTCTGCTAAGCTCGTGCTTGCTCAAAACCTTATGCAAATCGCTATGAAAAGGCTTGAAAAAAAAATTCCACCATACACTGTTCACCAACCAGAACCAACTGGATCCAGAGTCAATCTTGGGCCGATGCACAGGGGGATCAAGCACATTTGATCGAGAAATAGAGGAGGAATATTCTAAGGAGCTGACCACTGAAGCAGTGCCCATCTCAGAATTTGCCATGGCGAACCTAAGTCCACAGCAGATTGCATAATCAGTTCTGGCTATAGTAGAGAGTGCGTCAAAATTTACAAACTCATCAGAAACTCCATTACCGATAAAAATCTACATCAACTTGGGATCTAACGATTCAGATCCGCCCATATTCAAAGACTCAGCTGGCCAGCACTTGATCACATGATCAAGAACTGGCTAACTGCAGTGAAAGTTGCAGTGAAAGTTGCAGTGAAAACAATCTTCAGAGGGGAAAGAATCCTCTGTGATCATGTTTTCTCAGCGTCCCACGCAATCAGAGAATCTTAGTTCTCTGACATCACCAAGGAAAGAGCAATCAATTTATTCAGATTCCCTGAAATGGCATCCAGACACAAACCATCGACAGGAAAGATCTACCATTTCATGGAACTCTATGAAGCAACGTTTGAACTCTGGCAAGACATTGGGTCAATATTCAGCTATGAGTCCACCTCAGCAGCCAACTTACAAGCACTCTCCTCACTAGTTAGACTTCGCACGACGATTCAGCTATGAGTCCACCTCAGCAGTCAACTTACAAGCACTCTCCTCGTTAGTTAGACTTCGCACGACGATCCACAACGTTGTAGCAGAATTTGAGTCCACCATTTGAAATGACTCTTCCAGTATGGCAGTTCCTGGCGGCGGGGTCCATCCCCTGACCCAATCTGTCATGGCTTTCATTTCCAACCTTCTCAATTACAGAGAAACCCTCTCTCAAATTCTTTCTGATCACCTACTGCCAAATGACTTTCCCATGCCAGAGTCATATTTTGAGAGTCCAGGCCAAGAAGATGGCCCGACCCCAGCTGTGCCAGTCCACGTGGCACGGCTCATACCAGTTCTTCTATGCAAACTATACACCAAAGCCCAGCAGTACAAGGATGTCTCTTTGTCCTACCTCTTCCTAGCGAACAATCTTAACTTTGTTGTTGGAAATGTTAAAATGACCAACCTTAACTCCCTGCTCGGCCATGAGTGGTTATCTTGGCATGGTAGGAAAGTCGAGCAGTACGCATCGAGCTACAAAGCAATTGCTTGGAATAAGGTATTCTCATTGCTGCCTGACAGCAACTCTGCAGAAACATCTGTAGCAGCAGTGAAGGGTGTTTTCAGGAAATTCAATGCGACCTTTGAAGAAGCAAACCAGAAGCAGACTTCATGGGTCATAACAGACAGGAAATTACGGGACAAAGTAAAGGTGTCAATTGCAAAGAAGCTTATACCTGCATATAGAGAATTTTACAACAGTTATTTAGCTATGCTAAGTGGGGAAAAAAGACTTGGGAGTCCTGATAAGGATTGGTCCTGATGATCTGGAATATTATCTGTCGGATCTGTTCCATGGTATCGTTGTATCAGGGAGCTCTTCCTCGTCCTCTTCTTCACATTCACAGGGTCGCTTGCCAAGATGAAATAATGAATTGCAAGTTTAAGTACAAATAACCATTCAACATCTGAAAAGTTTTCATTTTGTCCGTTGAAATTGTAGAGGCAATCAGGCCTAGTCGAGTGGAGGCATATTAATTCATTTAAATTGTTCCACATCCTGCCATTACACTGTTCGGCATCACTTTCAGGCAGATTTAAATTCATAGACCATCGTCTTCCATCGAAAAACGGTTAAAACTTGGCTGAAAAATTATCTTTCTATATATATTGGTTATCAGAATATTTTAAGTATAAAAGCAGAATCATTCCTAGTAATTAGGGCTAGTTTGTCTAGCATTAAAGATAAGAAGAAAGTATTTTTTTTTTTTTTTTGGCTTTCCATAGAAATTTCAAATTTTATCTTAATTCAAAAAATTATGGAAAAATTTGATATGTCAATCCACATGAACACACGTATAGGTTTTCAAAAATTTAGATATTTTGGGTCAAGAAAGAGCATGCGACGAAAAGATTAACTTAAGCAAAGTGATGCGCTACAAGATTTAGATTAAGCAAAAAGTAAAACTTAAAAGCCAATCCAAACATTGCCCTTAGTTAGGTCAAACGAATAATGTAACTTGAGTTAGGAAATTTGAGAAAATTATACCATGCTAATATCAGGTCGAACCATCAGCGGAACAACCCAAAGATAGAGTCGGTCTATGACAGACAAACACACAGAAATATGAAACAAATTTCATTACATCTTGTGTACAATTCTTTTCATTTTAAATGCAAAAGCTGATTTAGACTATTTATGACTTGCGATTCGCAATCTAACTAATCTCGTTACTTCCCTAGTTGAAGCAGAAAAGTATAGTAGCCACAGATTGAAAGAATTTAAATTCCTAATGCCTCTTATACTAGCCGCTTGCCATAGTCAACATGTAGAGCAATCAGCTAGACAAGCTGATTTGCACAAATTTCTAACTGAGCATTTGTTCTGTTTGGGATGACCATTACTTTTATTCTATCTCAAATTATTAGGCTCACGCAATTTGATGTTTATTTTATTCGAAACAAGTGAGATTTTTCAGAATACATAATATTGACATGATGGTTGACATATAATTTTCTCACGATTATTTTAGAAATGCGAAAAGAAAAGCATTAGCTTCAAGGATTTTCTGTTCTGTTGTAGAAAGCACAGGAAACATAAAAACCGAATCACGGTCAGAGCCAGTTGAGGCCAATTGACCTTCCATTCATGGAATTATATACTAATACACTTTGGAGCTGGGTCCATTGGTGAAGTCTTCACTAAAATTTTGTTCAAGCTCTAGAAGAGTGTAAACAGTTTTAATGAACCAATTTAAACTCCATGGCTTCACTTGTGCTGTAACATTTTTGCTTTAACCGTGTAAAAGCAACATAGAATTTCTATTTATTTAGAATTTCTACTCTAATGAAGAATCATATAGAAATTCTATGTTGCTTTTACACGGTTAAAGCAAAAATGTTACAGCACAAGTGAAGCCATTGAGTTTAAATTGGATATATCAAGTCCTCAAACCTTGCGATAGACCCAATCTGAAAAGTTAAAACTTTTCAAGGAGGAATGAAGAAAGAAGATGCGCAAGGTTCTCAAACTCTTTTAAGGCCGCATTGGGATGTTTCAACCATTCCAGAAGACAAGATGAACAACATACATATTTAATATTGTGAAATGCTCATATTGTGACGATTACGAAAAGAAGAAAACAAATTCAATGAGCTTGCTAAGTTAAAGCACTGAATCATCGTATCTACAACCCGGAATCTGATCTCTCCTGTACTAAAAAATTGGAGTGTGAAATAAGGGGAAAATTGCCCATGATTGTAAATCAACCTAATAAAAGCCAAAAACACATAAATCAAGTAAAATCAAACTAGCCAACTACCATATGATCGACTGGCCTTGGAATGGATTGCCAACCTGAGCATATCTGGAGAACATATTTCAGAGAATCCGAAGGCGATTCTACTGTCCAGTTCGGGTAAAATTCACTTGGATGGAAAACGCCACATTCTCCAAACCCAGCTTGCAGCGATGCTTGGGCACCATTCGAGAATGAGTCTCCTTCAGAACTTATTAAGCCAGATACTGCCTGCTCCTTATCTGCTGCCTACAATTTCATCACAAAGTAAGTATTTAAATAGATGGAATAGCCATAATGCATTTGGATCTTCACTGTTATCAGGCAATTCCCCTCGTCTATTAAAGTTCATTCTTAACGTTGAAAGGCGCTCCATCACTCCAGAGACTACTAAAAGCTTGTTTCTGCGTCATAATCAAAATGACTTCTCTTTTGCGTTTTCTCCCCCTTATTAACAACAAAAAGAACACACCAACAACGATAAACGATGGGGAGTGAATACATTCTGGTCAAAAGAGCAGCGGCAAGTGCTCTATGATCTTGAATCAGTGAAAACTGAGACCAATGACAATTTCTGCTAATTATATCACTTTTGGTCTCAGCTGTGAACCTATTAGCATACACTCAATTTCCTCAAATAAAGGCACCAATCAAACCCAATGGACTCGTGAGATAACCTACACTATTAAATTAATTTGGCTCCTTCAAGCATGTTATCAAGCTCTAATCGATATACAGCAATATAAATTAGTGTGAAGATATGAGCTATAAATTGTGCTATTCTAGAACTGTTTATGCTTTTGGGTTAATCTACAGTTTACTCAACTTATGATGGTACCGCAATAGAGATCTCAAGTTCAATTTCTCACCTTCCCCAGCACCCATGAGTTTACCTAAACTTTATGAGTCTCAACAATTCGTCCACCCAGATGTATTCGATACACACATGCTTCAGGCTTTTGTCATCCAATGAGCATTTGTATGACAGAGTATGCTGAAATAAAATGGATTTCTATTCTCTAATAGCTTAAGAATTTAGAGTAATCACTGTGCACCCAACTTAAATATCAGATTTACATGTCAAGGTCAAAAGATTCAGGAATTCCTTAGAAAGGTTTAATGTCATATTCTTGTGCACAGATCCTATTCTTCATCAGTGGGTTCATAGAATATTTTCCACAGAAATAGGCTCATTAATATACATATACAAGAGGTCAAAACTTTAGCTATATAGAGAAGCCAGTAGAGAAGCCTAACCTCTATGTACTTTTTCTTGCATAGTCCTAACCAATAAATTTCCATACGAACTGATAATCTTCAAGGAGAACCGATCTCATAAAATATTCAATCATGTAGTAACTACAATACATACCTTCTCAGTGTAATACTCAAACGTTTTTTTCTTTTGTCCTGCTTCATATATATTGCATTGCGAGAAAATCTGAAATAACCAATGAGATCGATAAGAGAGGAAACAAGTGCATCTTGGACAGGACTGCAAAAACAATTCTTCTCTGGAAACCAGGGACACGCACCTGGGATTCTACACTCGCACAAACAGCATATATGCCCCAGTTTCTGGTATAATTGTTGTACAGATGAACTTTTCCAAACCGTACCCGAGGATGCCTTTGCCGTGTGCCATCAAAGAAGCAATGGTGGATGGTTACACGGATGCATCTATCCATAGTATGAGAGGGGTCAGCTCCAATAAGCATAGTCTTATCATGATGTGAAAAGTGACATCTGGCAGGGTACAAAAAGAACTGATTAGCATCGTTGGTTCAAGCTCATAAACACATCAACTGAAAATGTACAGCTATACGGTTATGTGTCTTATGTCAAATGGTCAACCTAGAAACAGTAATGTCGGTGCTCTGGCGGGTGATATCTATCAATCCATCATCATAATCACGAAGGCTGCAGCGGTCTATCCAAATGTTCCTTGAATTTGGTTTAATTTGGATACCGTCAACATCATGACCTCTACCACCGTCAAACTCCAGGTTGCATATTATAATATTCTCGCAATCCTTCAGTCTCAAGCCCTTGCCAGTGAGCTTTATCCTTTGACCTCGGCCATCAATTGTCTTGTGAGATGACACGCTCAAATAAGATGAAAGGCATATGGTACCCGAAACCTCAAAAACTATCCACAATGGCTCTTTTCTCCGGCATCCTTCTCGTAGCGATCCAGGACCATCATCTAAAGATGAAAGTGGCCAAAAAGCATGTCATGTTATCTATGAAGCTAGATGACAAGACTGAACATCTGTGTATAAAATGATACTTCATAGGTGGTTTTAAATGAGAAAATCACTCAGATACGAAGCATTAAATGTCTTACCTGTCGAAGTTATTTGAATAGGATATACACAAAATTCGACAAACCCTCAGCCTTAAAAAATCTATTTTTCCTTTGGAAATTATTTGACTAGAATGAGCTATTTGTTGTCCCTGTCCGTGTCATCTTCCCGATTGAAGAGATGTCTATTAATGCAGACACTCCATCTCCGAATGATTGACTGCAAATTTCAGATCATAGATGGCCGAGACATGTTTTGTGCACAAACTAACATTAAAAATGTCCAGCTCTTCAAACTGCGCAACTTTTCACGAAACATCCGATTTGAATTCAAAATTCTGAACAGAAATGCAATCATCATATTACATTACAATGCGGGTTGTTCACTCAGTACCACAGCAATGATGATCGAAGCCAGAGGATCCAAAGAGCAACATCTCAACAGGCAAAGGCGTCGTCACAACCAGCGAAACAAGCAATGGCAACGAATTGTAGATACCTCAACAGTCGAGAGGAAAACCGAAAGAAAAAGAAGAACGAGAGAGTAAGAGGAAAATTGAGAACACCTGAGAGAGAAGTGACGTGATAGAGAGGTCCATGGAGGCCGCCGACGGCCAACCGGCCGAATCCCTCGGCCCGACCGGCCATTGCTCTCAAGCTGAAGTCGACGTCGGAGTAGGGCAAGGTCGTCATGATCGTCTTCCTCAGAAAGCTCCGGGTGGTTTGATCAACGGCATCTTGTTAGGGAAATTCTGTCTTAAGACTCGTGAGCGCATTATCGGGGGGATCTCTGTTGTCCAATATCGTCATTTCAACGGAAAACAACACAAAGATGTCTGAATTTTAACCATGGTGTCCCGACTTTTAATTTATTCAATTTAATTTCTAAATTTTAATTTAATATATAATATCATTTCTGAATTTTTAATTTATTTAATATAATCTTTGAACTTTTCAAAATATTCAATCTAATCATTAAATTAAATAATCCATTGACTAGATTGAATTCGAGGAAATATTAATCCATGGACTAAATTCAATATCCACAAATAATTCATGGAACACAATGAACAAATTACAATTCACGGACAACATAATACATTAAGCTAAAGCCTAAAGTTTAGGGATTATATTGAACAAAAGTGTAAAAACCATTTGTGTACAAGGGTTTTATTAACTATTGCATTGTTGTACATTTTTTTTTTTTGGGTCGAAGCATTGTTTTACATTTAGAAAAGGAAAATTTGTCATTTTCATCCATTATTTGTCTTGTTTTATATGCAATAAGTATATTGAAAAGAGAAATTCTTATGCTTTGTTGTTTTGCAAAAAATAAATAATCTAAAAAATATTCTACTAAACAACAAAAATGAATGAATGAAAATTATATTCTATCGTTGACGAAAATTTTTAATCATAAGTTGTTGTTGATAAGCTATCATTTTTTAAAAAGTATTTTCTAAATCATTTATTTTTTGCATAAGAAACATATTCTATGAGTAGAGTTGTCAAATGAGTGGGTTGGATCGGGTCGAATATGGTCCGACCCATATTGACCCATTTAACCCGTTTTGATCAATTTTCATGTTATACAAATCTAGTTACCCACCGACCTATATTGTTAAAATAATTCAATATTAAAATTCAGTTTAGAGAAAATTATTTCTCATACATATATGTAGCTAAATTTTTTTTATTGTTTTCTTAGCTAATTCATTTATGACCAATTGAAAACTTATTTAGGACCTATTAAGTTTTTAAGCAACATATTTATGATCCACTTTTAAAGCTAAAGAAATTCATTTATGACCCCCACCATGAAATATGAGTTCTAGACCTATTTTGCCACCTCTATCTATGAGTATGATTAAGCAATGCTCGAATGACACTCGTTAACAAGCTCATTTTAACAATGGCAAAAAAACAAAACGAAAAATCGTAGTTGTACTCGAAGGCTAAGACACTACCACTTTTTAAATTGACAAAAAGAAGGCACAAAATTTTTGCTTTAGCACAAAGGTACCTATTCGTTAACTTTTCTATCCAAATAAGCTTATCTGGCAACTGAACGTGGCAAATGGTGATGATGTGGCAAATGAAATGTCATAAGAGTGAAAGTTAATCTAATGACATAAGCCCAATACCCAAAAAACATCTCAACTTTAGTATCTATTCCAATCATATCCAAAACTTTTTTGTCTCATAAGAAAACCCAAACTTTTATTTTTGTCCAAATTCGATTGACTCAATATCCAAAAAAATCAGAACTTTAGCATATGCCCCAACTATATCCAACACTTTATTTGTCTCATAAAAACCCTCAACTTTTACTTTTGTCTCAATTCTATCATCGTCAACCTTCCGTTCATAATTATCATTAGTTAATCCTAGATGACATTTTCATATCATTAATGAATTATCCCGTAGTAAAGCCGACATGAAAAAGCCCCCAACTTTTCTTCTATTGTTTGCTTCTCCTGCAAATTGTCATGAGATATAAAGTCACTCAAGATGGCGCGTTTCGAATTAACCCTAGCACTCAACGGCTCAAAAAACGGTTAAATGTGGAGATTTGATAATTTGGACGAACGATCTCAAATTTCGTTGTCCCCGAACCTTGCTGTTTTCGAAATTCGAAAATTCATTGGTAAATCCGGTGAGAAAATTCGAGCCACATAGGAATAATTAACGGTGATAATGAAGGGAAGGGCGATAGTGGCAGAACCGAGACAAAAGTAAAAGTTGGGAATTTTTTACGAGATAAAAAATATGCTAGATATAATTGGGATATATTAAAATTGGAGATTTTTTGGGTACGAGAAAATTGGGACAAAAGTAAAAGTTGAGAGCTTTTAGGAAACAAAAAGAAAAAAAATGGATATAATTGGAATAGATACTAAAGTTGTGAATTTTTTTTTTTTGTTTTTGTATTAGGCCTCATGACATATTCGAAATTACGTCATTATGTGGCGGATCCGAGTTTCTATTTAATTTTCTTGCTTCAAGACAACAGTCAACATCTTAATTTTCACTCATATAACGTATCATTCGTACACATTATCATCATTTGGCATCTTAGGTGCCACATAATCTTGCCCGTATAGAATAATTCACTCCGAGGAACTAATATTTGATGTTTACACTTTGTCAGTTTGAAAAGTGGGGTATTTTTGTCCTTAGATCTAAGTTCACGTCTTCTGCCAATTAGCCTTTTAACTATTGAGCTATGAATTGTTTTCGGGAGACCGTCGAGTGATGCTCTTACTCTTCTTCAATATTCAATTTGATGCCATGATATTGTATTGTAGTCAATCTGATCCTTCTCCTCATTGATAACATCTTGCAATAAGAACTTTGATTTATTCTTTTGTTTACAATGGCATATACAAGTACGTTGAAGAATGACTCGATATTCTATCAACAATATAGAGTCGAATTTGTTGAAATCAGGGTATCCTTGGAAAACAGATTGTTGTAACTCGACAATGCCAAGCGGGCAGCCGTCACTCCCCATACGTGGTCTTGCGCCATTGCGGTGTCCCGTGCTTTTGGTAGATAAAAGAAAATTTGATGTAAAGCAAGAGTTAGGCGACTAATAAGATACATACAATTCAGATCCATCCCTAGAGGGGAAATTTTGCCATGGTAAAAATACTCTACATTGCGAAGTCCCGTGCTTTTCGGTAGAGGAAAAAAGTCGATACAAAGCAAGAGTTAGGTGACTAGTAAGATATACACGATTCAAAGCAATCCCTAGAGGGGAAATTTGCCATGGTAAAAATACTTAACATTGCGAAGTCCTGTGCCTTCGGTAGATAAAAAGAAAGTTGATCTAAAGCAAGAATTAAGCGACAAGTAAGACATATACGATTTAGAGCAATCCCTAGAGGGGAAATCTGCCACAGTAATATTACTTTCTGGGAGAGGTCCGTTCGACATCCAAAATTTGCTCGGCAACAGTCGGACAAGTGGGGAACAACCATTCGTGCCGAAAGTCACAGCGCCGGTACCTAAAGATCATTATCAGTCAAAAACTCGATAAATTTTTTGTAATCATGTCCATGTGCGGAGCCGCTGAACCCAGAGTCTACAAAGATTGGACCATGTAAATTGGCCACCACCCCCCGGACATTAATGACTCCCCACCGGTACACTTCATGGCGACCGATGCCAAGAGCCTGCAACAAAAGTGTGAACGGGGGGGGGGGCCGCGCTCCAGCCCGGACAACTACCCTTCTCGCCGTCCGATGGGTAGGTCCTCCACTCCTCCCAGCCACACGACTTCGACAAAATTCCCTGTCGACTTTAATCACGCTGAATCAAAATCATAATACCACCTTTGTGTTGTTAAAACGAGTTTCCTCTCTGGCCTTTGCCTTCGTTTCCTTTCCAATAAATAAAAATAGGGTTTCGAACCTCCCCCCACGTCAACGCAGTTAGTCAGATGTTCAGATTTTGTCAACTGCATGCAAACAGCTTTAGGTCAAAGTCACTTGCATAATTCAAAAGTTTGCACTGATATCAGTTTATGAAATGAAAGAGTTTCAGAAGCACTATATATTGTCATAGGATATTTGATATTTCAACTTGATAAATCCGTGATGGTGCACTCAATTGGCCTCAACGTGCACTAAATAAGCTTTTCTACTCGCCAGATGACGAACTAGTCCCGAAACTTATTTTAAGTGGAAGACATTGTAATTTGAATATGGGAAGCGCTGCATCTAAATCAAGCAATCACCTAATTCCTTACAGTTCCGTTCAGTACTCTGGATTAAGTTTGGATAGTCCTGGAAACGCGCAATAGAAATCCCGATACCTTCATCTAGGGAGATAACTAAGAGAGAGACCAAGTCTGAGCCCGTCAACATATCTAGTTAAATCTACATTCATTTAAAAATTTAAGCCAATGAGTTATGAGTCAACACTGCTTTATTAACTACTCCATACCATATTAATTCTCCGCATGCATCTCATCATATAGTATACCGAATTATCTTATCTATTGTTTGGGGACATCTTATGAACCAAAACTCATATATGTCTAGAATGGGGTGAGATAAACGTGAATTGGATGAAAGAAAATTCAAAAAATAACTTAACAAAAGCAAGAAGAACAAGTTTCTTCTTGTCCAACCATTTTAGCCAAAGCTTACCCAAAAGTTGAAGCAAACCATGTTTTCTTCCAATGGAGAGCCATAAGTTTCTTGGTAAACTTTTTGACGATCTGATAGCAAGAATAATCAAGATGTACTGCCAAAGGTCAAAAGAGAGAAAATCAACCATCGATGTGGTGATGTGAGGAATGTGGGTCATGAGAATACGTTGTCTTGGAGAATTGATCATGTACTCGAGGAATCAATGACACTAACAAAATGAGAAGAACAAGTTGATCTTGGGTAAAGACTAAGAGCGATGACATCTATAAATCTGGAGAGGGATTTCACTGGGTACAGTTGTTATTGGTTAGCAGTATCATTTAGAGGGGGTGGATATATGACTCTAAATAAACTTGATAAATAGATGCGAGATTAGAAAAATCAAGTTGAATATGGTTAGGACCGATTAAAAAGAGTGTGCATATGATCGGGGTTCTGATAATGCTCAACAATGCAAAAACTTCTATCAAGTAATAAGTAAATACGAGCAAAGAGATAGAAGACTTTCCACACAGAGTTTTATAGTGTTTGGACTTGGTGTAAGCCTACGTCTATTGTCCCACACCATCAGTAGTGGAATGTGCCGCTTATACCCAAGCATTTCTCTCAAAGCTAGTGTTGCTTATACTCAAGGATATATATCTTACCATCTCACACGTAAGCACAAACTATAACACTGCCAACACTTCACAAATGATTACACATGAAGCCACATAAGACAAATCTAAAATGTAAAGCTTTCTCTAAATTTGGATTTTTGAACTCTTGGTTGCTTATCCTCTTCTCAAGCGTCTTGATCTCCTTTTATACTCATCAGCATCCAATCTTCCCGTTAGATAATTTTCAAGAGGATCAATCTCCAAACTAGCTGTTGGATAATTGTTGAGAAGATCGATTAACCATTGAAGTGAATCAATAAGAGTTTCCATAGATTTGATGGCCCATACAATCAAATCTTAATGTCTAGATATAGAGTAGTTCGATTATGGAAAGTATTTGGCCTTCGGGTTGATTGCCAATCCACAAAGATGTTGCGCATATCTATAATTAGACATATTTTGAGATTGATAATTAATGATATCCCTCCGTAACTGGAATCCATGTTAGATCACTTGCTATCAAGGGATGAGATTAAATATCTCAAAAAATAATCTTGAAGATCGTTATAAGATCGTAATAAATGTTCTACTAACATTCAACGTACTCTGATGATATTTAGCGCCTTGTTGATATTCAAGTGTCAACCTTGCTAATATCCATTTGTCTTGCTGATATCAACGCAGTAAACTGACTACTACTAATATCAAGCTAACATAGGCAACTAAGTCCTTCCAAGCATATTAGCAACCAATGTTTGACCTTGATGTTCACCTCTCTATGGTATCTCCAAACTTCACCGAACTCTCTCTTCCAGACTTGTTCACCTTCTACTCAAGTCCTTCCAGCTTATAGAAATCTCTACGCCCAACGCATTGTTTACCAATGGTAGAGAACTCATAACCCTTAGATGCCCTGTTTAGACACTATTTGCATAATGGCTTATGCATCTTTCAGTTAATTCGACTCGACCAATAAACAAATTAATGGCCTTTTGATTATTTTATCATCTTCAAAACATCATAAGTGATTTTCCTAACATTAATCCCAAGAGCTGGATCAGCCAATCTAGACAAAGCATCGTTGTCATGGAGCTGATTTGACCCTCCTCGCTCCTAGGCATAATTGTGGTCCTAGTGTTGTTCCACACGTTAATAATCTTGCAAGACTTCTACCTCCGCTACCTCGTTCACCGCTACGACAACTTGTGACGTGAGAATCTTGCAGGACAACGCAACCTCTTAAGGGGCGAGGTGAAGATGGTGATGGAGAGGTTGCTGATCAACTCAGACCTTGATCACTCTGCGTCAATGCTAGCATTCCCCTCGCCCCCCTTTCTGTCATGGTTTCATATCTACAAATCTGCATCGCCATGCAGAGGCCATGCTGGTGTTCACCCTATTTGATCGAGGCCACATTGCGGCGACTGTGGCTGCAATCCCTAGATCTATGGTTTCAATTTTCCAATTTGATTGACTTTCCTAATTTCTAGATTTTCTAATTTAATTGAATTCTCTATTCACTATTCAATCTTATGCCGAAGTGTCCCAAACACTTGGTAAGATTAAATATGTCAACATTTATTATCCGGAGGATCGTTTTATCCATCTCTACTCTATTCTTTCTTAATTCTTATCAAACATAGCCTAAGAGTTTCGGGACACCTAATAAGGGGAAAGTTTGATTTCCAAAGCACTACTAGGAAAATTGAACATTTCCTTATTTGATTACTTCGATAGGCTCCTCAATCTCACACCCAAATAAATTTTATGATGCAATCAATCCTCACATTAGTCAGTGGTGCTTCGGGCGTTCCTTTTCCACAAATATAAATTCCCCAAAGGTTGTCCACTTTAGCTTCGTAAGTGGAGAAAAATCTTCATAAAAATGATAATGACGCTCATAAAGTAGCAGGTTGCAGCATGGGCCTTTTGTCCTCTTTGGTAATCAATTGGTGAACAGGGGCATTGGGCCCAAGCTAAAATCGAAGAAGCTGGGAGGACTGAGCTGAGGAGGTCATCTTCTGTCCCTGCAGCTGCGTTTAATGCTACGGCAACTTGTGACCTCACAGTTTCGGGGCGGAGTTGCTCCTTTCGTGCTCAATTTTTGGCTACGGAGGGAACCCATTCCTTGTGCATTTACAGGTCCCCTAGTTGGCGCTCCCACGGATGGGGCCGCGGATCGGTCACATCCTTGCGCATCCGGTGTCGACCGTATGGGCAGGGGGGTCGCGCTTTTTAATGCTCTTCCCATCCCTACACGGCTGGTACGCCATCATCACGTTCGCGATAATGATTCGATGCTCCGACACACGTATGAAGCTAAAATTTAGTGAGTCGGTTGTTGAGATGTATTGACAATAGTTATAGGGGAGTATGTCAAAGAATCTTGCCCATAAAGCATGCTCGAGGACTTCGCGTTGGTGTTAATGATTAAAATGCCCAATCTGTGGTTGCTATTATTTCCCCATACGTTTTGTTTCAAATGTTTTGCCATGTAAGTAATCGGTAAAAGGACACTTGAGTGTCAATATCTGTATACGGCGCTCACTTTAGTGTTAATATTTTTTCTTGGATTACTTAAGTGCCAAATCAAAGAAAAAATAATCACTTAAGTGCCAATTCCGGCCAAAAAAGATTACTTAAGTGCCAATTCCGATGAAATAGTACACGTGGTATTTTTTTTTTATTAATTTCTTAATATTATGTGGAGTTTTTTTTTTAAAATCTATCCACATGACAAATTTTCTTTTAAAATTCAGTCCACGTGGACTTTTAAACTAAAATTTAGGTTGATTTTTTGAAAAAATTAAAAGTAACCACAAAAGTAACTTAAAAAAAAAAAAACAAACAAACAAACTTGCAGCCCTCGCCGTCGCCTCCCACCATCGCCTATCAGCAATGGGTGAGGGAGTGCTCGGGCGAGGGGGGGTCACCGAGCCTTGGCAACCCCACCGAGGCCTCGCCGGGGGTTGGCGAGGCCCACGGCGATTTCGGCCTCGCCCGGCCATGGCGGGGCTCGACCTCTCCCGGATCCGGGCAAGGTCGAGCCTCGCCGTGGGGTTTGCAAGGCTTTGGCTAGCCACGGTCGAGCCTCGCCGATCCCCGGCGAGGCCTCGGCAAGGTTGTCGAGCCCCGACAACCCCGCACTCCCCCACCCACCGCCGGCCGGTGATGGTGGGCGGCAGCGGCTGTGAGGACGACCCTCACCACTGCAACTGCAGTTTTTTTTTTTTTTTTAGCTTATTTTTTTTAGTTTTTTAATATTACATGGATTTTTTTATTGATTTTTAATTTTTTTTTTGTTGACTTGGATGCTCCAGCAAGCCACGTAGGTACTACGTATGATTTCCAACGAAGTTCACCGGAATTGGCACTGACATAACCGTTTTTCAAAAAAATTGATACTTAAATGATCCAAAAAGAAATATTTGCACTAAAGTGAGTGCCGTACACAAATATTGACATTTCTAGTGTCCTTTTGCTAGAATTAATCTATCAAATGAAGGCATGATACTCCATCTCATGCTTAAACGAAACTAATCATTTCTCCAGTAACCCCGTCGGTTGAGTGTTGAGCCTCTCAACTCTCTGGTCCCCTCGTCTTTCCTTCTGGTTTTATGGGTGGTGGACCACTTCGCCGGCCCCTTGAGCCCACCATCGTGGTGGTTGTCATTGACGCAACGCTACAGGATGGTGGTCATCCTTGCAATGGAGGTCCAAATCTCGACTATTAAACTTAGCTAAACTTTGCATTTGTTGCTTAAAAGCTAGAAACAACTAAGCAATGGAAAGCTTTATAAAATCAACGATGACGTGTAGAGAGATAAAGAGTGAGAGAGATTGCTTGAGGATATGGGCATGCTAAGGCTACATGCTTATCGGCATGGCACATTGGGAATAATCTAGTAAGTCTATTTATTTTGAGGAAAATAACTTCTGGGAGAACGTTTCTCAGATTTTTCGGTTTGGTTCACGAAAAATAAGTTAGCCAAGGTAAACATTTTCAATCCATGGAAAAAAAAAACTCCTTCAAAAGTGGAAAAGATATTTTCCCCTTTTTGAGAAGAGGAAAGAATCTTCCTTATCTTTCTTTCCTCCTCTCTTTCATATTTTCTTTCTTTTTATTTTTATTTTACCTTCTTTATATTTTTATTTATTTTTCAGAATTTTCGTAAATTTTTTATTTTTTAACTTTTCTCTTTTTTAAAAATTTTCCTTTTCCTTTTCCTTTTCCATTCCCTTCTTCTTCGGTAGGCGACCGACCACAAGAGTGGCGTCGCCATCCTAGATTGAGGCTAGGCCTTACCGACCTGTGGCGAGGCTCAAGCTTGCTTGAAAAAAAAAGGAAGAGAAAAAAAATATAAAAATAAAAATTTTTAATTTAAAAAAAAAAGATAAGATAAACAAAAATAAAAAAATTATTAAAATGAGTGCACGAAGGAAAATCGAATAGGATTTTTCATACCAAATGACTGGAAATATTTTCTAGTGTATTTTCAGATTTTAGCCAAATGTCAAATAACATCGTCATTTTCCTAGAAAATGGTTTGCTGGAAAATATTTTTCAAAAATGCCATATTTTCCTAGAAACAAAAGGGACCTAAGAATAAAGAAAAACTTTGGATTCCTCAAGTGCATATATTGCGTGAAAAATAATATTTGAATTTTTTTTTCAAATAATCGCTTAAAATGATTAGTGGACATTAAAAATAGTTTTCCTTCATTCATTTTTGTAAGTGCTGAGTATTTTAGGAAAACCTTTTCCAAAACATTCACTTTCTACGGAACGAACATTTATGTCTCTCTTCAATTGTCTTCTTAATAATTTAGACCCACTAGCATAGGACCTGACTACTTGATATTCTATGGACCACCCTACAAGACCAACAAATCGATCAAGATTGGATCTTTGGCCGGCTAACCCTGTTCAAGATAGGTAATTGATGGGGAGAAATTACCAAAAAAGTCATAACATATTGTATTTGTGCCAATTCAGTCATAATTTTTTTTTATGTTAATTCAGTTTTAACCCTTTTGTAATTGTGCTAATTCAGTCCATCCGACAAAATTTATTTGGCTGATGCTGATGTGGACGTCTTCCGACGAGATATTAATTTAATATTATTTTGGATTTTTTTTTATTTCTTTTTCTTTTTTTTTTATTAATTTTTTCTCCTCTTCCTCTGGCTCTATGGCTCTTCATCTTCTTATTGGCCAAAGGGGCCGGCCTTAGGCAAAGCTCCGTGCCGCCGGCCACTAGCGAGGGCAAGCTTCGCTCAGATTTGGCAAGATCGAGCCTCGCCATGGCCGGGCGAGGCAGGCCGAGAACTTGCCGGATCCGGGTTGGCGAGGCGAGTCTTGCCTGGGCACGATGAGGTTGAGTCTTGCTGGCCCGTGGTGAGGTGGATTTCACGTTCATTGTCAAGACATTGGTAATTTTTCAAGCAACTCTTGGGGGACCTAGTCAGGATAAGATTAAAGTTGCAAAGTTCAAAGCCGATCGTTGCAGAGGAAGAAGATGAAGAGCGATGAAATAAACAAAAAGAAAAAAAATGAAAATAAAAAAAAGAGAAAAATATTAAAACAATATGTCGTCACCTTAACGTCGGCGGGCTAAATTTGGCGGGATAGACCGAATTGGCATAATTGCAAAAGGTCTAGGACTGAATTGGCAAAAAAAAAAGTTTAGGACTGAATTTTGCACAAATATAATAGATTTAGGATTTTTTTGATAATTTTCCTAATCGATGGGAGACGAAAAAAAAATATAATCTTTTAATTTTTGAGCTAGAAATCTATTGTGGCCGCGCGCTGTACCAACTTATGGTTATCATCTAATGCGTTTCCTTTTGTTGTTCTGCAAGAGCTTTTTCTTGTTTCTCTTCTTTATTCTAAGTTTGAAAATCACTCGCCAATCATGAGTCATGAATGGACATTCGTCCTCCTCGTCCTCCTCGTCCTCCTCCTCTCCTCTTTCTTCGTAATTTGCCGTTCGTGTTTGACCCTGCACTCTCCAGCTTTCCATGTTGGTACGAAGGATTAATTGCAGATGGAGAGACTAGACAAGAGATGTCGAAGATAGAAAACGATGGTGCCCTGTTTCCAACGAGTTCGTCGGCTCATTTAATATGCTTAATGCGATTGGCTTTCCGTTAGTTCTTCTTCCCCCTCAAATCTAACCTTTTCCTTGAAACTTTGGGACAACAAGTCCCATGTTCGAGTCCCCCTAGGGTTCGCACAGTCGGCCGATTTCGGCTCTAGGATCGGGCGGTCACCTACTCAGACTCCACAACTATGTGCAGATCGCCCTCGATCGGGGGACTGCGAACATCTGGACCTAATCGATTCGTGGGGTTTGCTAGGCGTTCTACGGCTCTCGAGATAACCGGGTTTCTGGGCTCTGGCAATATTTTTAACCTACTTGCGTATGCTAAGTAAGGACGATCGATCACGCATCGCTCCAATCTTCGTACGAGTGCGACGCATGGCGAACCAGCTAACTTCGAGGAACACGTCGTCGAAATATTCGTTGGCAGATAGAATTCAATTCATCATTATGAACCTCAGGCTCGTCCAAAAAAAAGAAAAAAAGCATTTGATAATAATAACTCTATGGTGAGATCAGGTGCAATTAAAACGGGGTTTGGGTAGCCGTTGGTGCTGTGACGTGATTATCCAAAGTTAGGATGAAGGTGAACGCCACCTACGATACGACTCCCGGGGAATATAAATGCAGTAGCCCAGTACTAACTCCGACAAAACATAACCCTAAGACATAAGTGTTAGTGAATTCTCTCATTCTCTCTCTCTCTCTCTCTCTCTGATGGAGATCACACTCCTTGCTACGATGTACGTCCTCGCGGCGGCCTACGCCGTGCTCAGCCTCGCCCGGGGCCTCCTCCGCCGACGCGGGCAGTGCTGCTACATGCTCGGCTACGAGTGCTACAAGGCCCCCGAGGACACGAAGCTCACCACCGACGAGTGCGTCCGTGTCGTCCTCCGCAACAAGAACCTCAACCTGGAGGACTACCGGTTCCTGCTCAAGACGATGGCCCGGTCCGGGATCGGCGAGGACAGCTACGGGCCGAGGCTTGTGCTCGACGGCCACGAGGAGGACCCGACCCTGCCCGATGCCCTCCTGGAGCTCGACGTGGTGTTCCAGCAGACGGTCAGCAAGGTGCTCGCCAGCACCGGGGTGGCGCCGCCCGAGATCGACATCCTCATCGTCAACGTGTCGCTGTTCTCGCCGGCGCCGTCGCTGACGTCAAGGATCGTGAACCACTTCAAGCTCAGGGACGACGTCAAGACCTTCAATCTAGCAGGTAGTGGAGACGGTTCGGCTCCGAAAACACAGTCGATTATGAAACGCCTAATGCCTCTAAACTCTAATTGAAAAAGGACCCGATTCGATTTGCTTGAATCTTGGCTTAACGGATTTTGCTCCCAAACGAAGGCCTGTTTATATGTCTAATTCTCCTATTATTTTTCTTTGCAGTTTTTATATGCTGCGTGTGCACAGCTAACGACCCGTTTTTAGCTAGGGAAAATCACCAAAAAAAGTTCCAAATCTATTTTTAATTGTGTCAATTCAGTCCTAAACCTTTTGCATTTTTCCGGTCAACTTTGGCCGGCCGATGCTGACCTGGCACTGACGTGGGATAATTGATTAAAGTACTCTTACTTAATGATTAGAGCTCAAGTCGAAGCCGAAACATAATTGTACTTAATTTCGTTCAAGTAGATTTATCTGATTTGAGACTCTTTATTTCTCCCCCATACAATCCGTGAATTTAGTAGATTTATATGTAAATAGATACTTAAATAACGAGAAGGATTAATTTGAAAGACAAAAGAAGTAGAAATGGGTTTCGATAATAAAAAATTAATCTAATTATTCACAGCGGATTTCGATCCTTCAACGTTGTTCTTGTGTATGATTCAATGTTCTGATGCGTAAACCGACTCCGCGCAGGCATGGGCTGCAGCGCGAGCCTGGTGGCGATCCACCTGGTCCAGGAGCTCTTCAAAACGCAGGACAATGCGGTGGCCCTCGTCGTCAGCACCGAGAGCATGGGCTCCCACTGGTACTGCGGCAAGGAGAAGTCCATGATCATCTCCAACTGCCTCTTCCGCATGGGCGGATGCGCCGTCCTCCTCACCAACGACCGCGCCCGGGCCAAGGACGGGGCCCTCATGAAGCTCGGCAGCTCCGTCCGCATCCACCACGGCTCCCACGACGAGTCCTACGGCTGCTGCATTCAGGAGGAGGACGGGCAGGGCCACCAGGGGTTCCGCCTCACCAAGTACCTCGTCAAGGCCGCCGGGCAGGCCCTCGAGGCGAACCTCCGGATCCTGCTGCCCCGGGTCCTCCCCATCCACGAGCTCGTCCGCTACATACTTGCCAACGCCCTCGCGGGCAACCCGTTCGCCAAGAGAAAGGCTCAGAAGGTCCGCGGCGGCCCAAGCCTCAACTTGAACCTCAAGTCCGGGATTGACCACTTCTGCGTCCACCCGGGAGGTAAGGCGGTGATCGACACGGTCGGGAAGGGTTTGAATCTGAGCGACTACGACCTCGAGCCATCGAGGATGGCGCTGCACCGGTTCGGGAACACGTCGGCGGGCGGGAACTGGTACGTGCTGGGTTACATGGAGGCGAAGAAGCGGCTGAAGAGAGGGGACACGGTGCTGATGATAAGCCTCGGGGCCGGGTTCAAGAGCAACACGTGCGTGTGGGAGGTGATGCGGGATCTCGAAAGGCCGAACGTGTGGGCGGACAGCGTCGAGGACTACCCGGCGGCCAGCCTCGAGAACCCGTTCATGGACAAGTACGGGTGGATCTACGACGACAGCCTCAACTTCGTCCGGCTAGAGGAGGCCGAGATGGTGCGTTGATTCGGGCAGTTGCCTTCGTATGAAAAATCAAAAGGTAAAATTGGACTACATGCTGGTTTTTGGCTTATCTTTTTTTCTTTTTTTGGTGAACAAACATTGTTTATCAAACACCCAACTAGACAGTTCCAAATGATTCTGTAATTGTAAGTTGGGCTCAGCGACTCTTGATTCGTCTCAATTGTCAAAGTAATTATCTTATTTTCCTTTAAAGTGGATAGAAATAAAATAAATTTGCCATTTCACTATCGTTGGAGTGGAATGCCATGGGACTTCTTATGTTAGATGATCAACATGGTATATGGTATATACTGTATGCAATGTTTTAGTTTGCGCCTTCTACTCTAATTAGGTCATTTGTGTTAGGATCCGTCGAATAACTGCAACGAAATAGAGTGTAAAAACGAGAAAGAGAAGTCGAGACATAAGTTTTATCTTGATTTGCCCTTGAATCAACGCTACATTCAGCAGACGATTCCACTGTAATTAGTTTGCTCCTTCTACTCGAGTTAGGTCATTTGTGTTATTTGAATATAGTGCATGCAATGTTTTAGTTTGCTCCTTCTACTCGAGTTAGGTCATTTGTGTTAGGATCCGTCGAATAACCGCAACGAAATAGAGTGTAAAAGCGAGAAAACGAAATCGAGGCATAAGTTTTATCTTGATTTGCCCTTAAATCGGCGCTTCATTCAGCAGACGATTCTACTACAATTAGCACATCGCACTTCGCTATTACATCTATCAACTACAAGCGAATGGAATAATGTATGGCAGTAGCGGGACCCGTGTACTTTTCTCTTTTTCAAAAGGGAATCCAAAATTATTCTTGTTCCTACATAATTCTCATATGTGCGAATACGAATCTATCTTTCTTTTTTCTCTGCAATCAATCTTCTCATGTACGGTTAAGCCTTAAAGACGGCACTGTCCCACGCCCACTACGTGCTGACTAAAACAGGGGAGCAAGAGTTCAATTTTTTTAGGTAATACCGGGCAAAAGCCGATCCAGGAATGAAGTAACTGGTTTGATTGTTTGCCTCAGCTTGGCAAATCGCATCCCCGAGGAAGGGAGGATTGAGTATTAACTACACCTCAATAATTTCAATGTCATTTCACTTTCATCCCATTAATCGGTGGTTAGGTTCTCATTACTTCAGCAAAATACATGGAGGTCCCCCGGTTTTTTTAGAGAAGAAAATGGACAACTTACGAGATCTTGCAGAGCAGCGCGGATCGTTACATCTAACCAATTAAAGGACGTGACCGACAAGACCTAAACCTCTGTAAGCCCCCACAAATGCTCTTGCTGGAGTACTTCTCAAACCCCAGTTCGGTTCACGGCCGAAAAGTTTAACTTGTGTGCTGCGCATGTCCTTTGTTTGGCCGGATTTGCGCGTGTCCTTAACTTGGTCAAAGTTGAAACGAGGGAGCAGCACTAATATTGCCGCCTTAACCGGTGCTTTTTTCAAAATATGGTTAAAAAAAATTACCAATTTAAGCGTTTTTTAAAAGATTTTACTGATTTATGCCATGTGCGTCTCTGTTACAGGCACACAAGCCACCTTAATTTTTTTTTTACTTTCGTTTTCTTTTTTAACTGCAGATTTTATGCTTTTTTTTTACTTTTTTTCTCTTTTTTATACTCCCCGTGAGACGCAAGCCCGCAAACCCCGTGCTGCCACGCCTACAAGTTGCTGCGATGTCGTCGTCATCGTTGTCATCCGAGCCGTCACCGAGTAAAAAAAAATGTTATTATAAATACAAAAAGTAAAAAAAAAAAAGTAAAAAAAGGACACCCATGAGCGGCAAGTCTGCGAGTCCCGTGTCGCCACCGCGCTCGCAAGTTGCCGCCGTGTCATCATTGTTGTCTAAGTCGTAGCCAAGTAAAAAAAAATTTATTATAAATATAAAAAAGTAAAAAAAAAAAAAAAAAGGACCCCATGAGTCGCAAGCCCACGACCCTCGTACCGCCGCCATGCCCGCAAGTTGCCGCCATGTCATCATCATCAAGTAAAAAAAATACGTTATTATAAATATAAAAAAGTAAAAAAGTAAAAAAAGGACCCCCATGCGCCACAAGTCCACAAGCCCTGTGTCACTGCCGCGCCGGCAAGTTGCCATCATGTCGCCATCGTCTGAGTAAAAAACAAAACGTTGTTATAAATATAAAAAATAAAAAAATAAAAAAGGACCCCCCATGCGCATCAATTCCGCAAGTCCGCAAGCCCTTTGCTGCCGCCGGGCTCACAAGTTGTCGCCGTGTTGTTGTTGTCGTCCGAGTTGTCGCCGGGTAAAAAAAGAATATTATTATAAATATAAAAAGTACAAAAATTTAAAAAAAAGGACCCTCGTGCGCCGCAAGCCCGGGAGCCCCCGTGCCGCCGCCATGCCCGCAAGTTGCCACTGTGTCATCGTCGTCGACCGAGTCGTCGCCGAGTAAAAAAACATTATTATAAATATAAAAAAGAAAAAAAAAGTAAAAAAATGACCCCCGTGGGCCACAAGCCCGAGAGCCCCGTGCCGACGCTGCGCCCACAAGTTGCCACCGTGTCGTCGTTGTCCGAGTCATCGCCAAGTAAAAAAAAAACATTCTTATAAATATAAAAATAAAAAAAAGTAAAACAAGGACCCCCGTGTGCCACAAGCCCGCGACCCCCGTGCCGCCGCTGCACCCGCAAGTTGCCGCCATGTCGTGGTGTTTGTCCGAGTTGTCGTCGAGTAAAAAAAAAAATTATAAATATAAAAAAAGGACCCCCGTGCGCCACAAGCCCGCGAACCCCGTGCCGCCGCCGAGTAAAAAAAAATTAGTATAAATATAAAAAAGTAAAAAAAGGATCCTCGTGCGCCGCAAGCTCACAAGCCTCGTGCCGCCGCCACACTCGCAAGTTGCCGCCATATCGTCGTCATCGTCGTCTGAGTCACTGTCGCGCCTGCAAGTTGCGACACACAGGGGTCCTTTTTTTTATTTTTTATATTTATAATAATATTTTTTTTTACTCTGCGACGATTCAGACGACGACATGGCAGCAACTTGCGGGCGCGGCAGCGGAGGGGGCTCACGGGCTTGCAACGCACAGGGAATATAATATATATATATATATATATATATATATATATATATATATATATATATAATGTGCAGCTAAAAAGGAAAAAGAAAGTAAAAAAAAAAAAATAATGGATTGCCTTGTGCGCCTCTCATACAGGCTCACAACCCATGTGCGCCTCTGTGGGAGGTGCGCGCAGAGGGCATGTTCGCCTGTAAGAGAGGCGCACATGCCCTAAATCAGTAAATTTTTTTAACAAACACTTAAATTGGTAATTTTTTTTTAAATCATATTTTGGAAAAAAATGCCCCCCTTAACCGGGGGCATACTTTGAAACGATCAATGCATATGACAGTTGACACCCTGCCAATTTTACACACAATTACCGTGTCGATCACCGCATTTCCTCCCCGGGGGACGCGGAAGTGGTCGATCCTGGACTTGAAAAGCAAATGTTTTTATAAAGTTGAAACTATGCATGTAAAGCAGTAACATGGTAATTGTGGGTAACACGAGCGAAGAAGTAATTTCACAGGACATAAACTCCTCTGCGAACAATAAACTTTTTATGAACTAAATGTTTATTAGTTAGCGATTAAGTGAGATTAATTAAAGGAAATGAAATCGGGTAGAAAAATCCAAAGATTGTAGAGTAAAGGGGCTATTTTGTAATTTCAAATAGTTAGAGGTTTCATCTTCTAAAACTGAAACTTTTGAGAGCTGCTTATATGCTAAGCATGCTTATGTGGTAAGTTCTTAGTTAATCACTAGACAATTTAATTTTTTTTTTTGTCAAACTGGACAATTTATCTAGCTAATCAAAATTTAGAATTAATTGCAAAAGTATTTTGAAAAGTGGATTCTTTTGGTAATTTTACGAAACCGAGGACATGAATATAGTGTTAATACGATATTCATATGGATCAAATTGCAAGTGAATGGCCTTAGCTAATTAATTCGATTAGTGGAGCTAGATTAAGAGAAAAATTGAGATGTGAGCCACATTGGACTTAATGCTTCGAGATTTGCGCAAATGAAATTATGCAACATGTAGTATTGATATATTATGGTGCATATGATTTCTAAAAGCTCTCTTTATTATATGGAAACCAAAAAAGAGTATAATGCTACACTATATTGATTTGCACTATGATGAAGGCCGGACTATGCCGGTATCATTTGTGCCACGTTCATGGGGCGTAAGAATGTTGTGAGCTCATGAATTAAGTGATGATTGATTTACGAGTAAGGGCTTGAAGGTTTGCAAATGATGATAAATAGTTTCCAATGTTAATATTGGAAATGCCGAGAGTTTAGTGCGATGATATTTCACTCTTATTATATAATTTCACGTGGCAACTATTATGTTATGATGATTTGCATGTCAGTGATGCAATGTGATGAAACGACTACCCGGCAAAGAGCGAGCTCCATCGTATGAGTATGCGTGTAAGGCTTCAGAAAAAGACAGATGTTCTACTACGTAAGACGAGTCTCTGCAAAGTTCACAGGGGATGAAGAAATCTTATAATCCATACACGAAATGATATGGCTTGTGTAACGTGATATAGCTTGGCTAATCTATTATGTGATATTATGGACCTGAGGTTCAACATCGGAAAAAAAAAAAAAAGGGAAAAAAATGAGTATGAATTTTCATGAGAATTGAGTATGGAATAGCCATCTTCATGCAGTTGCACGATGTTGTATTTATCCTTGCTGATGTAGAGGACACCTGTGAAAAATGCTGGGATGAGGCGTGGTAAAGATGCATTATGATTTTGTCTCCTGTGAGTTGATGGTGATGATGCAATGTTAGTAGAGATGAGCCATAATTTGTTTAGCATAACAATTGAATTCCTCAACTTTAAATCTAGTCATTATGACCATGCTCTTTTTGTTCGGCACACACCTTGTGGGTCTGTTATACTACTCTTATATGTGGATGACAATGTTAAAGTTGTAGATGATCGTCTGGACATTTTAAAACTCTAGCGATAACTCAGTCAATCGTTTGAAGGGTTAAGCACATTGTAAATCTTAAAACTTATCACAAAAGTGTAATTGAGTCCTAACAAAAAGTGCAATAAGTCCTAAAACTGGTCAAATTGGTGCAATCAAATCCTCCCGTTAACTCCATCCAAATTAACTAACAAAAAATTCTTACGTGCCTTTTTAATTATTATTTTCTCTATCGTATATGCTGATGCTGTGGCTAAATCATGAAATATAAGGCTAAAACGAAGTGATTTCGACCCATCATCAGGAAGGCCCTTCTTGACGGATTGACTATTCTTGACGGAAATCAATATGCGCTAAACGGACCCGAACTTCGGATGATTGAGGAGCGGCTGAGATTGCTACGCGGCTCCTCATTACATGAAGACAACATGGTGCGAGAGTTTGGATTGGATGGAGTAGTAGATGTACATGAATTTAAATTCGAGGAAATAGAAATGTATCGGAATTGAAATTACCACGAGTGCAAATATATCGAATCGAAATACATAATTGAAATTGTAATGACACGGAAGCACAAAGCGTGGGAATTGAAAAATACATGTAAAAGTAACGACGAAAGATGATCTCCAGGAGATTAGGGTTCTACTGTACAATGCTGGACTGGGCCTAATTTAATACCCGGCCAAGATTTTAGCCCCAAATATTTGCCTCCGGATATTCTTTTAAATTGATAAATTTGCAAGAATGTTTTCTTGTTAGCTATTGTTGCATATGTAGGCAAAATTATCTAAAAAAATCTTAAATCTATTGTATTTTACTAATCAAATCCTAAACGTTTAATTATGCAAGTCCTAAACTTTTTCAAGTTTTGTCAATTGAGTTTATCCAGCTAATTTTTGGCCGGATATTGCTAATGTGGATGCTAGCATTCTACGCCGCATGGTTAGCGCCGACGTGGATAATTTATTTTTTGAATTTATTAGTTCTTTGTTTTCTTTTGTTTTCTTTTCCTTATTTAACTTTTTCTTTACTATGACCGGCGAGAGTCACCAGGCCCTCTCCCGGATATGGGCGAGGCCATCACAACCACAATATAGTCTAGGGTGTCACGTCCCTCGCCAAGGCTTCGTTGCCCTCATCGGCCACAGTAAGAAAAAGGAAAAAGGAAAAAGAGAAAAAAGAGAAAAAGTAAATAATCAAAAAATAGTAATAACAATTGAAAAAAAATTATCAACATCGACTACGGCAATACCATGTAGAACGGTAGGTGTCCATAATAGAGATTTTCCACCAAATTCGTCGGATAGACTCAACTGAAAAAACGTGAAAGTATTTAATACTAAATTCTCATAGTTAAGAAATTTATAATTGAATTTGCAAAAGTATAATAAATTTACGACTTTCATGATAATTTTCGGAAAAAAGACACTATAAGTGCTAAATATTTTTATGACGCTCACTTTAATGTCAAATTTTTTTTGGATAACTTAAGTGCCAATATTTTTTAAAAACGATTATTTAAGTATCAACTCCAGTGAACTTTGCCAAAAATCTTACGTGGCATTCTTTTTAATAACAACATAATCCTATGTGGCTCAATGGAAGATCTCGATCAAGAATAAAAAAAGAGTTAAAAAAAACTCAAAAACTTAAAAAAGGTCCAAAAAAATAAAAGGAGAAAAGGGTAAGGTTAAGTAGCAAGTGCTTGCACAACCCTCACCATCGCCGCCGCAGCTCCACCACCACCGGCAATGGCCGGCGGGAGTCGCCGATAGCAGCCGAGGCCTCACTAGGGTCGACAGGGTCTACCTATCGCTAGGCAACGTCGGCCTCGCACAACCACCGCTAAGTCGAGCCAACGTTTGTTGTTGGTGGGGGGTCACCGGCCACTAATCGGGGCTCGGTGCTCCTCGCCAACCATCCTCCACCCCGGCCAACCATTATTGGCGATGGTTTGATGAGGGTGGGGAGGCGGCAACAAGGGCTATGCAAGCCTTCACCACTGTATAAGGCCCTTTTTTAAAATTATTTTAGCTTATTTTTTAAATTAAATTAAATTTTCTTAAAATATTTTAGCTTATTTTTATAAAAATCAATCCATGTGGTTTGATTATTGGATAAAAATGCCATGTGAACTGATATTAAAAAAATTGGCACATAATATTAAAGATTTTATAGTAAATGTCATGTAATCAATTTGGCCAAAACATCGCGCGGCAAATTTTTTTTTTTTTCTTCATTTGCACTCAAGAGAGCTAATGAAAAATTTGGTCACCAGAACAAGGAGTGTCGTACATAAACTTCGACCGGTCCGGTGTCCTTTCTCCCATAATTTTCCTTGCATAGGTAAGTTCCTGTTTCGAGGTGGCGCTCATACTTGGCGGCGGAGGCTGCTATGAAGCTGGTGTTCTGCGAAATCGACCGCTATCGGTTCACCCGCATGGCTAGCGAGGGAAGTAACTGTTGCTCCTCCGTCTCGGTGGATGAAGTGAACGAATCGGGAGAGAGACGGTGACGTTGGTGGCAGCGAAGAGAGGGAATGCGCATGTCCCGAAGGAACCGCTCAAGCATTCAACTAGGGAAGGGCGTGATGAGGAAGAGCATGGGACGGCTCGACTCCCCGGCACATTGCTACTACTCATGGACATTCCAATGAATAATTCCTGATGTTTACATTTTTCAAATTCTTCAAAATTTTTTGGCTATGGCGTTTAGATTGTAGGAAAAATTCCAAACAAGGGCTTGAAGTCCTTTCATTTTTTCAAATAAAAGCCCCAAGTGAACTCTGTTTCAAATAAGAGCCTCAAGTGCTCTCATTTTCTCAAACAAGGGTATGAAGTGAATATTATTTCAAATAAATGCATGAATTGGCCATAAAATATCAAGAAAGAGCCTAATTTCAAGGGCATTTTGTCTTTTTACTTATTTGATTTTTTTTATTTTTTATTAGACTTTTCTTTGATCTCTTTTCTCAAAAATTGGCAAAATTTTTTTTTTTTAAAAAAAGACAACATACACAGGTAAGAGAGTAGCTTCCCGCCTGTGGCCGCCGCCCCATCGCTAAGGGCTAGGGGGGAAGGCGGCGAAGTTCGATGGGTTTGCTAGGGACCCTACCGACCGCAGGCGAGGGCCGGTTGGCCCTCACCAAAATCGAGAGAGGGTCGGGCCCTCTCCCGAATCTGGGCTGGGGTTGTCGGCCCTCGCCTAGATTTGGGAGAGTGCTCGACCCTCTCTCTATTTTTGCGAGGGCCAGAGGCCCTCGCCACCCCGCCGACCCTCATCGAGGCGCCAACGACCTCGGCGGCCTTCGTCGCCCTTGCCGACCCCGCACCAGCGGTGGGCCGGTGGCCATAGGCTAGAGGGACAGCCCTCCCACCTGTGTAGCTTTTTCTTATGTTTTTTTTATTTTGTTGCCTTTTAAAAAAAAGGAAAAAATAGAGAAAAAATGAACAAAAAATCAAAATGGAAAATGACGAAAATGCCCTTTAGGCCAGACCATTTTTTGAAATACTATGTTCACTTCAATCCCTTATTTGAAATATACTATGTCATTTCGGACCCTTATTTGAAACAAAATTCACTTGGAGCCCTTATTTGAGAAAACGAGAAGATTTCGGGCCCTTATTTGAAATTTTCCCTTAGATTATAGGATGATTCTTGAGTCGTCGAACTTGAGGTTGCCTTGGTAAAATTCAACCGATTAGGGATTAGCCTTCTCGATTATTGGGTGCGTAGCTCTTGGGACAGAAGATGTGTTCACTAAGCATGGAAGTTGCATTGAACTACTCTGTCCTCCAGCGAATTGTGATAAGACAGTTTGTTCCCTCATGTCCTGATTTCCGATAATATGCCTGGTCTTTCTGTCGTTTGGTTTTGACGTTCTTTTTGAAAGACTGATGATGTTTGCACCATCATACAACGTAAATGTGAAAACCAACTGAAACCATGGGGGACCTTCTTGACTTCTTGTGTGATGTGTCATTACCACCACATTTGTGTCGTTACATAATGAGTGGCTATGGCTCAAGTCTTTTTGACCAATTATGCGCTGATGCCTTGCCCCACTATGTTTTGATGTTCCTACAACATTGAATCAGACAGTGTTCTAGAAAGCAATTACCATTTTAAGGAAGCTTTTGCAATGCAGATGTCAAAAATGGTAGACACGCTCGGGTGCTAACCAGAGTTGTCCTAGTAGAATCGGTACTGCCAATGAAATGGATTCATCCTAGCTACCTATGATCGAATCAACTAGGACTGCAAGGATGAGAAGTAAATTTCCTGAATCTCTTGGCATTTCAACGATCTCGTTTGTGCTAATATGAACCTTCAGATTACAAACACTATCCAGAAGCATTTCTGGAGCAGAAATTCATTTCCCAAAGTGTTACTATACGCACTCTAACAATTCTTGTCGAAATCCTTTCTTGGCATTGCCCATCAGGATAGCAGGGGTGAAGAAGGAGCATTTCAACGGCACCTATTCGTTCTAGTTCAACGGATTTCCTCAAAACGAGGTTCCATGCGAAGTAGAACCACTTGGGTTCGTTTGAATCTGGGAGCCACTAGATAGAGTCAAAGGGTGTGCATGATAACACTTATGGAAATGAATTTCGGCTCCAGAAGTGCTTTTGAAGCGGAAATTCGTTTAGTAATGCAATTTTTTGAGCAGAAATCCGTTTAATTACGCAACATTACATTTCTACTTTTGAAGCAAATTTCTATTACTAAAGTTGTTTCTGAGTCAATTTCAGAAGTTAAAAAATGTTACTTCTTTTTCTTAAGTAAAAATCTCTCAATATCAACATCTCTTTCATTTCGGCCTTTTTTCATTTTCAAAGCCTTTCTCTTCCAAGCATGCCTCTGCCGTCGCCACCCACTATGCCCACAATCAACCACCGCCATTGGCAGCTTCCAACCACTGCCCGCCGCCATTGCTCGCTGTCGCTGAGTCGTCGTCTTCGGTCGTCAGAGTATAAAATAAATAATTTTTAAAAAAAAATTAAAATAATAACAATTATTTTTAAAGAAATTTTAAAAAATTAAAAAATAAGTAGAAATTTTTCAGCTATCGACAATAATTTTTCATAGAAGATTTTGTATTAATAATGTTCTAGAAGTATAAATTTTCAACTGTTATCAAATGAATTTTTCTGATTAGAAATCAACTTCCGGAGTAGAAGTAAAAAAATCAACTTCTACTTTTGAGTAGAAGTAAAAAAAAATCAACTTCTGATCAGAAGTTGATTTCTAAAGCAAAAGTGTTGCCATGCACACCCTTATATGCCAAGGCGATCCAAACTTCACACTATTGGAGGGTGACTAAAATCGTTCGATGGTTCCTAGAGGTGTTAAATCGATGGGTTAGGTCTATAAGTGATCGGTTTCGGGATGGGTGGTTCTCACCCCTAGAACCGAGAACCGCCCATTAGCGGTTGAAGGAGGAGGGCTCAACTTGGGACTTTGGCAGTACATTCCTCATGTTTGCATTCAGTATTCTTATCACATGAAAAACTTAAGGACAATGTCTTTGCAGGCGACAGTATTATTGTCAGCAATAGAGTCGAGCATCGTGGGAAATGCAATAGCAGTTGATCAACTAATTAATGCAAGCTTTCAAATGCATCCATGATGCACAACACATATCACACATGAAAATAAGTTGAGTTTGGACTCTTTTTGTTTGGACGGATGGGTCTAGACTATGGGCATTTGAGGGAGATCGCTTCAATTAAAAGAATATATATTTGTATTATATAAAATAACTAGTTCGGTTGGGCCGGTTGGATGGTTCCCATCCGAAACCGCGAACCGAACCGGTACCTGTTAGTTCCAGAAAATTGGATCCGGGAATCGGACCGGTACCCACCGGTTCTATCCAAAATCAACCGGTAGAGTATGATCCAGTCTGGTTTGGGTGGGTCATGGTTTTTTTTTTTGCTCACCCAAGTTGGATCGAGTCAAAATTGGGTAAGGTCGAATATGGTTCGACCTACATCGGCCCATTTTTACACGGCACAAATTTAATGACACATATCGGCCCAACCCACATCCGACTCAATCCATATTGTTCAATCACTTCAATATCCAATCATATTTAGGAAAATTCATTTCTTATAAATTTTTGAAAAAAAATCCATTCCAAAATCATTATGGCCGAGGCTCAAGCTTGTTGGTGCTCGACGGATCTCGAGGCTCAATCGATCTAGGCGAGCTTGAGCATGCCCTAGGCTGGCGAGCCCGAGCTTGCCCTTGGCCATCGTTGGCTAGTGGCAGCCAAGGCAAGAGGAAAAAGAAAATAGGAAGAAAAGAAAAAAATAAAAATAAAAAATAATATTAAAATATTAAAATATCAAATTTTTAAAACATACATAAAATCTATTTATGACTCCCTTAAAATAGTTGTCTTAGCTAATCCAGTGTTGATTCATTTAAAATCCATTTAGGACGTATTAAATTTTTAAGTAATCTATTTATGACCCATTTAAGCACTTTTTTTTTTGTCAGAACCATTTAAGTACTTAAGTCAACTCATTTTTGACCCACGACCCTTAAATATGAGTTCTAGATCCATTTTGCCACCTCTAATGGTTCCTCACATTAGCACAAAGTGCCCACTTGGGTGGAGTGGTGAATGCACGAGAATCTAAATGCGAGGAAATATAAATGCTCCAGAATTGAGATTATATTAAAAGGAAATACATCGGAATGAATGCATGATTGGAATTGATATTACATGGAAAAAAGTAAAATACGGAAGGTATTGGGGAAGCCGAATCTAGACGCGTACCATCGGAAGGCAAAGCTGTAGCAACATATGAAGATTTTGATATGTGCTCATTACTCAAGATGGAATCGGTGACCGGTTGTCCATTTTGATTTGAAGAAGTCATAAATTTACCTTTCGAATGAATGGAGTTTTATTTTATTTTGAAATTGTAGCAGTTGGATTGTGATATTTCAATTTGTTTTATTGTGGATACGAATGAAATGTTCCTAGGATTAAAAAAAAAAGGTACGGGAATTGAAAAGTAGATGGAAAATCTAAACTCTCGGAGAGTACGTTTTGTGGGTGTCCCTTATACAGATGAAGCTTCTCATTTCATCAAAACTATTGCGTGAAGAATGCCCATTATCCCGAATTGCTCTGAAAATTTGGTTCATTATCAAACTATGTTGTCCGATTTAAGGAACCTCATTACTATAAATCAAGCTACTGAACATTTGGAACAATCCTTTCCATTATTCCTTAAAGTCCCATAGCTACTATGAAATATTTACTCAGGACTGGGGCATATTTATATATAATTTATGAAACAAAACTTGACCAAGTTATGGTCAAATTCAAAGTCCACTTGAACCTGTCAATTCGAAGCCAAAGAATCCAAATCGTCATCCAAAAATTTCCCTTCCGTTCTTGACCGTGACCCAAAATATACCCCTACTCTAGTAAGAGAGTTTTCTTTTGCTTTTCCAAAATTCACGCGCTTCAAAATGACTCGGATTTTGTTCATGGGCTCAAACTCAAAATATATTCTAACATAATTGACCTTGTTTGGGAAAAATGTCAGAAAAGTATTAAACCTATTGCGTTTGTACCAATTCAGTCATAAACTTTTTTCTTGTGCCGGTTCATTCCTAAACCTTTTGCACCGATATCAATTCGATCCTAAACTTTTTACATTTATGCCAATTCATTTTTAAATCTTTTATTGATGTCAATTCAATCAAAACATTTTGTCTTGGTATCAATTCAATCCTAAACCTTTTGTATTTGTGCCAACAGAGTCAATCCGATCAATTTTTTTGGAAATCTCCGACGTGGACATTGATTGTCCTACGTGGCATGGCTCAAGCTAATGTTAACATTAGAGATTCTATGGGAAATTAGAAACGTCCGATTAAAAAATATCTATATTAGCACGAGTAGTGTCATGTAGGACAATCGATCGTGGTAAGTGATTTTCGGCAAAAATTGATCGGACGACTCAATTGACACAAATTCAAAAGGTTTAAGATTTGAATCCAACAAAAAAATGTTTAGGATTGAAATGACACCAATGCAAAAGGTTTATGACTGAATTGATACCAATACAAAAAGTTTATGACTGAATTTGCATAAATGTAAAAGGTTTAAGCCTGAATTGGCATGGGATGCAGCCGGATGGAGTGGCTTCTCTCTCCCTTCATGGGAGCTTTTCTCTCCCTTCATGGGAGCTTCCTCTCTCGATATTGAATCTGAGAGTTTTTTCCAATCTACTGATTGTGCTTCCTTTCCTTCATCTTTTCCACCACCCCGCGTCTCTGGGCTTCCAATTTCTTCGCAACACAACACTACTACTTCCCTTGCTGCTGGTCCGCCTTCACTCGTCAAGTGCTTGAGAACGGCCCTCCGCCTTCACGACTTTAGCCATTCTTTGCCTCCACCACCTCACGCTTCACATGCTCCACGTAGCAGAATTCGCCTTCGCTTTATCATTGTTCCCTCTCCATCGCTTTGTGGAAGTTTCCCCCCAGTGCTAAACACATGTTCGACAAAATGCTTGTTAGAGAAAGATGCCAGGTTCTTTCTTCTAGCGTCTCTTAATAACGACTTCATTATAGCTGTTGAGTTTTACGGATAACTCCTGTTGTTGTTTTGTCATATTGGTGTGAACATTGGTTTTCTGAGGAGATCAAGTTATAGGTTGGTGGCTAGCCCCCCGAAGCCACCAAAGTAGAAATGAATGTGATTTGCTGGAACTGTCAAGGGTTGGGCACACCCGCAACAGTCCAAGAGCTCCAAGCCCTTGTGGCTCAGTTTAGGCCTGCTGTGGTTTTCTTGATGGAAACTAAAAATCGAGAAGTGGCGCTCCAAAGATTAAGGAGGAGGCTAAATTATCAAAACTGTAAGGTGGTTGACCCAGAAGGATCTGCTGGTGGTTTGGCCATTTTGTGGGACGAAAAAGTGGAAATCAGCTTCGATTTGCTAACTGGAAGCTACATTGATCTGAGATGCAAAGATTTACTCAATGGCAAGAGGATGCGAATGACCTTTGTTCATGCCCCTTATAATTTTCAGAAAAGACTTATGCTCTGGGAGGAACTTCGAGCAATAAGCTCATCGATTACAATACCTTGGGTTTGCTTGGGAGACTTTAACGAGGTGTTGTATTGTTGGGAAAAGGTGGGGAAACGTATGCCTGATAACTACCGAATGACGGCTTTCCGGGATTTCCTGGAGATGTGCTCTTTAATGGACATTGATAGTAAAGGATGTGCCTTTACTTGGTCTAATAATAGAGATGGGGAAGACAATGTCAGAGAACGGCTTGATAGAGTACTGTGCAACATCGAATGGAGAGTCTTATTCCCTGAAGCCGAAGCCTTTGCTCTCCCAGCCGTAGGGTCTGACCATAGCCCCATTCTTCTGTCTTTCGAGCCAAAGAGGGTCAAACGAAAAAAAGAATTTAAATTTGAAGCATTTTGGCTTGAGAATGAAGAATGCAGAGAAGTTATAAAGGAAGTGTGGAGTTCGCCAACCCAGGCGGATAAGAATTTAACTGGGAAGCTGCTTGCAATATCTATTGCTTTATCTAAATGGAGCCAAAAAGCATTCGGAAATGGACAAAAAGAGTTTGTAAGTTAAAAAGGAGTTACAACAGTACTTGAACAACTGTCATACTCCTTTTGACAAGGAAAAATTGGAAAAATTGCAGGGAGAAATTGAGGCGACGTGGAAACAAGAAGAGATGTATTGGGGGTTAAGATCCCGGATAAACTGGCTAAAATGGGGGGATAGAAACACAAAATTCTTTCATGCGACAACGATTCAACGAAGACAAAGGAATAGGATCTCTATGATCAAAGGGGCTGATGAAACCTGGATTAAAGAACCAGGTTTGATTAAGCAAGCTGTATTTATGTTTTTAGAGATCTTTATCAATCTGAGGGCTCTCGCAACTTCTCCCCCGTTTTGGAACAGTGTCCCAAGGTAGTTACCGAGGAAATGAACCTCTCCTTAACAACTGAGGTGAGTTTTGATGAAGTTAGAAATGCTGCATTCCAACTTGGGGCTCTGAAAGCACCTGGTCCAGATGGCTTGAATGGCTTATTTTACCAACAAAACTGGGAAGTGCTTAAAAATGATATTTTTCAGGGAGTTAAGGATTTTTTTAGATCAGGAACCATGCTGCCAGATCTTAATAAAACCACGATTTCCCTAATACCAAAGGTCCCAAACCCAGAGAAACTCGACCAATTTCGTCCCATAAGCTTGTGTAACTTTGGCTACAAAATTATTGCCAAAGTGCTAGCAAATAGATTGAAGCCACTGCTGCCCGAAGTGATAGCTGCTGAGCAGAGTGCCTTTGTTGGAGGAAGACAAATTCAGGATAACATTTTTGTAGTGCAGGAGGTGTTACACCAACTCAGAATTCGGAAAAGAACAAGAAGATTCCAAGCAATTCTGAAACTTGATATGAAAAAAGCCTATGATCGTGTGGAATGGGACTTCTTGGAAGCTTGCCTTATTAAAACTGGGTTTGATACAAGATGGGTGGGATGGATAATGCAATGTGTAACTACTGCATCGTTTAGCGTCAAAGTAAATGGAGAGCCTCTTCAATTCTTCAAACCATCTCGAGGAATCAGGCAAGGGGATCCTCTCTCTCCATATCTGTTTATCCTAGTGGCCAATGTGCTAACTTCGCTAATGAGGAAAGCAGTGGTTGATGGAACTATTAGGGGGATCAAATTCAATAGATGGTGCCCCACTCTCTCCCATCTACTTTTCGCAGATGATTCTATCTTTTTTCTGGATGGGAAAGTTCTTGAATGTGAGAACTTGTCATTAATTCTAAACCAATATTGCATGGCTTCTGGACAAGCGGTGAATTTGAATAAATCTGGGATCTTTTTCAGCAGGGATTGTCCTCGGAGCTTAAAGGAAAATATGGCAAGGGAACTGAGAGTTCCCATTTTAGAGAGGACAGGGAAATATCTTGGAATCCCTTCAGATTGGGGAGAATCAAAAAAACATGTTTGCCTGGATTCTTGGACGTGTCAACAGTAAGCTAGAAGGCTGGAAGGAAAACCTTATGTCGAAAGCAGGTAAAGAAATCTTAATTAAGGCAGTGGTACAAGCGCTCCCACAATATGCCATGTCTATTTTTAAGATTCCAGTATCAATTTGCAAGGCTATTGAGCAGAAAATTGCAAGATTCTGGTGGAAGACTAACGAAGCTAAAGCTGGGGTCCATTGGAAAAGGTGGGATTTGCTAAAGTTGAGAAAAGATGAAGGGGGGCCTAGGTTTCCGAGACTTGCTAGATTTCAACAAAGCAATGTTGGCTAAACAAGCCTGGCGCTTAAGTATTAACCCCAATTCACTATGGGGCCAAATCTTCAAAGGCCTCTATTTTCCAAATGGAGATTTTCAACATGCAGGAAAAGGGTACCGCCCATCATGGGGTTGGCAGAGTTTGATGTTGGGAAGGGACTCCATTTCACGTTCTATAATGTGGACCGTAGGAGATGGGACAAAAATAAGAACTAGAAAAGACAAGTGGTTGAAGAAAGGAGTCTTAATTGGCCCTGCGAATAGAAACGAACCTCATCTTGTATCAGGACTTATAAAAAAAGAAGAGGGCTGTTGGAATGAAGATGTTTTGCAGGAACATTTTGATGAGCAAACAGTGGGTGAGATCTTGACAATTCCGATCAGACCTCAAACTGAAACCGACAAAATTGTGTGGACTTGCACCAGAGCGGGTTATTATACTGTGAAAAGTGGATACCACTTCATTCGCGAAGAAGCAAGTAAACAGATAGAGAACACAGCATCTTCCTCCTACACCCCCCCTCAATCTCTATGGACAGACATTTGGAAATTGCAAACCCCTCCAAAAATCAAATTCTTTATGTGGAATCTTTGCCAGGGTGCTCTCCCAACAAAGGAAAATCTCTTCAAAAGGAAGATAGTACCTCATCCTTTATGTCCCCTGTGCAAACAGAGTGTTGAAACAGCAGAACATGTATGCCTCCTCTGCCCATGGACGAAGGCCGTTTGGGAAAACCCATCGCTGAACCTGCAGATTTCGAATCGGGGATTATCTCGAATTGAAGAGTGGACGTATAACTTATCGAAGCACAGGAAAAACGCACTAGATCTGGCTAAGGTAGCCTCGGTTTTGTGGAGTGTGTGGAAAGCACGAAATGCAGCAGTTTTCAATCAAAAGCCAACCAACCCCGACGAGGTTGTCGAGACGGCCCTCATCTCGCTGAAAAGCTTTCAAAAATGGAATGGCAAAGCTGGCAGATCTAGATCCGAAGAAGGAAACCCCTCAACTTCCTGGAAAGCTCCCAAAAATCGCAACCTTAAGGTAAACATTGATGGGGCTTACGTACCTGGAACGTCGGAGGGCTCGATAGCGTGGGTTTGTCGTGACTCGATCGGCCGACTGGTCAGCGGTGGTGCGAGATCTGTAGCTGCCTCATCGGCCCTTGTGGTTGAAGCTCACGCTTTAGCGGAAGCCCTCAAATGCATCCTCTGCCCCCGAAGGAACGAAGATGAAGACTTAACTGAGCTTCTCTCTCCTGGCGATTGTACTTTTGAGTTTGAGACTGACTGCTTGGTCTTAGTGGAAGCTATCTCCACTCCCCACCAGCACACGTGGGAAGCCCATGTGCCAATCCTTAAGTGCAACGATATCTTGATGAATTACCCAAATGCCCAAGTGTCCTATTGCCCTAGAGAATCAAACTCCGTTGCTGATTGGGTTGCTAAAAATCATAGGAAAAATACATTACCTTTAAACTGGGTTTCCTCCCCTCCCTTTGCATTGTGGGAGCTATTATGTACTGATGCCCATCTCTTGGGCTTTCCTTCCTGAGTTATTTCAATGAAAAGTTTTTGTTTGGACCAAAAAAAAAAAAAAAGTCTGAATTGGCACCAATGCAATAAGTTTACGATCGAATTAACACCAATGCAAAGGTTTAGGGCTGAATTGGCATAAAAAAAAGTTTAGGATTAAATTGACACTAGCAATAGATTTAAGACTAGATTGGCATCAATGCAAAAGGTTTAGGATTGAATTGACACAAATGCAATAAGTTTATGACTATATTGGCATTAATGTAAAAGATTTAGGATTAAATTGGCACAAAAAAATTTTATCATTGAATTGACACCAATATAATAGATTTAAAATTGGATTGGCACCAATGCAAAATATTTAAGGTTGAATTGGCACTAATGCAATAGATTTATGACTTTTTTTTACACTTCTTCCACCTCGCTTGCAACTCTCTAAAGGTGTCAAACGGGTGGGTTGGATCAAATATGGTCCGACCCATATTGACCCATTTAATCCTTTTTAATCTATTTTCATATAGTATAAATTTTAGGACCTATACCGGACCCAACCTATACCTAACCCGATCCGAATTATTTAAATACTTATATATTTAATTAAATCATGAAATATTTGTTTCATAAAATTAAAAAATATAAAAATTGTTTCGACAATTGCCGCCCCCACCGCGACGTGCCTGCTGCCATCGCCGCCCACCCTGCCGTACCCATTGCCTGCCGCCGCCCGCCCGCCCAACCCCCAGCCGCCAGTCAAATGCCCACAGAGCCCAGATGGTTCGACCGTTCCACCTTTTATTCGATTTCCCGGTAGGCCCACAGAACCACAGTCCAAAGCCAAGAATAAGCCCAGCAACCTAAAAGAATTGTTTTTTTATTCTGACTTTCTTCTTTTTTTCTTATCGTTTGTTTTTTTTATTTTCTCTTTTCATTTTTCTATTCTTTCCATCGTCGTCTTCGTGGGTTCTTCATCCCCAGCCTTCACCGAAGCTCCCACCAAGAACCATGCCCAGCAGAACTTCCTCCTCTGACCACCGATTAATCCCCGTCGTCGTCCTCCGCCGGCATCGATGACCGCTACCAAACCACCGTCCGCCAGTCATCTACCCGGCCATCTACTTGGCCATCGACGCCAGTCACAAAAACAGGATCTCTTCTTCAACTCAGCCGTCAAATATCTCACACATTTACGGCAATCCACAACAAACGAAACATTCACATGCTCGAGAGGGGAGTATAGAAAACTAACATAGTCGCAGTTCCAACCGCAAGCATCGCCGGTGGGACTTATAACTCCGGTTTACCATCGCGGGAGGCAGCGGCGGCGGGAGGGGCGGCGGTAGGCGACGACAGCTCACGAGCGGTGGTTTAATGAATAAAATTAGTCTTGCGAAGTTATAGGTCACAGGTCGAAAATGGGTTGGGCTAAAATCCATATTCGACCTATTTTTTTAATTTGTTAAATTCATATTTGATCTAGATAGATAAAAATGGGTTAAAAAGCGGGTAAAAAACCTAACGTCTTTGTGACTCCCTGGCCATTCCGGATTTAGTAATTCGAGCTTCTCTACTCTCTACCCCTACGGTCAAGTTGTTTAAATTTGCCATGTCCAAGTTGTAGGTGCTAAGAGTGCGCATGGTAACACTTCAGATTAACTTCTCAACTTCCGACCGGAAGTTGATTTCTCAACTTCTAACCAGAAGTTGATTTCTCAACTTCTCCTTCAAAGCGTAAGATGATTTTTCTACTTTTACTTTAGATTAATTTCTGATTAAAAAAATTCGTTTGATTATGGTTGAAAATTTCTACTTCTAGAACATTATTAACAAAATCTTCGACGGCCGGCGGGCGGCGGGCGGCGGGCGGCGATGGGTGGTCGGTGGAGGTCAATGTGATCGAAGAAGTGATTCTAAGGTGGAGAAGTAAAAAAAAATTACTTCTCAAAGTTGGCAAAAAATCTTGTCAAAAGTTAAAAATTCTACCGGAAGTTGAAAATCCTACCAGAAGTCAATTTTTTTACCAAATGGATTTCTACTTCGGCAAGATTTTTACCAAATAGATTTCCCTGCCAAATTGATTTACGATAGAGAAATCCAGAAGTAGAAGTGATTTCATGCACACCCTAAATGATCGGCGGGCGATATCGGCCAGAGTTTGATTCGGTGAACGGGGACGGAAACATCAGACCGGATGCCGTCGAAAGCAATGCGATGGGACAGCCCACCAACGTCATTATGGCGTGTTAGTTTGGATGGAAAGAACTTGTCCAACATCCGGCAATCCATCGCATGAAAAAGTCGTAGGATTTAGGTCTTTCTGAGGACGAGTGCTCGTGGGACTCGTATCGTCTTTCTTGGAAAAAGGTCGTCAGTCCCTCTAACGAAGTGACGAAAGAATCCCTGAGCCAGTCAACACGTTCACACCATCGCACGGACCATGATCATACGTTGCCGGTCCACTCTCCTTGTGTTGACTTTTCCAGTTCCCGTTCCTTCACTTTCACTCCAACAGCCACCGCACCCAGTCGACTTCATCTCTGTTCTTGCCGCCGGTCGTTCGCATTACCATTCCTCCTGCCCCTCCTCCTCCTCTTTCAGTGGTCAACCTCTCCGATCGCTCTGCAGCTGTTCAAATGGCTTCGGCTGCCACAGAAGGTTCCCTCACTCCCCCTCAACTCTACCAATATATCTTCTCAATTTTGTGGGATGTGAATTCACGGTTTGGTTTAATCCGTCGACGCTCTCCCAAGTCCCGTCACATTCCTTATCCGTAGCTAACGAATGATTTGAGTGTTTTTCATGTCCAGGACTTCACCGGGACATAGAGAGCGGCGTTCTGCCACTGCCGAGCTCTGCCGCGACAGGGCTGTTCGATCAATCTTTGATGAAGAACAAGGCCGCGCCACACAAGGGCACGGAGCTGCACTCAGCGGCGGAACAGGATGACGTCACCTCCGATAGGCAGGTTCTCCTCGAAATCGAAGGCCGACGGGCGATCCATGGGGCGACCGCGGAAGCAAGCGTTGCTCCTTTGGAGTCGGTGGATGAAGTGAACGCATCAGGAGAGACTGCCTTGTTCGCTGCAGCAAAGAGTGGGAATGCGAGCATGGTGAAGGAACTGCTCAAGCATTCGACCAGAGAAGAGGTTATGAGGAAGAACATCGACGGTCTGACTGCCCTGCACGCTGCTGCTGGTCATGGACATGCTGGTGATTAATCCCTGATGTTTTGCATTTCTTAGCTTCTTCATTTTTGGCTCTGGCGTATAGTTTATATGGGTGGATACTCAAGTCATTGAATATGAATTCACCTCATTTAAACCGTTTAGCGATTAGCCTTCTCGGCTCCTGATGTGTAGCTTTTGGACAGAAAATGTGTTCACTAAGCATGGAAGTTATACCTGAACTGCTGCCTTGCCCATATGAAAACATTTCAGGGAGGAGCTTACATTTTCGTGGATTGCTCGACTAAATTTAGAAGTATTGATTTGCATTTATCTTGCTCTATCCACTTTTTTGAAGCTCCTACAACAGTGAATCAGAAATCGTTCTAGAAAACATTTCCCATTTTGCAGATCTTTTCGTAATGTGAATGTCAAAAATGGTAGACACACTCGGCACTAACCAAAGGTGCACCCTTGTAGAATCTGTACTCACAGTGAAATGCATACATCCTAGCTACCTAGAATCGAATCAGCTAGGACTGCAAGGACGAGAAGTTGATTCGCTGAAGGTCATTGCATCCCAATAACCGTGTTTGTGCTTATATGGACCTTTTTTTATTGCAGACATTGTTGAAATGCTTTTAGATTATGAACCCGAGTTGATCAAGACCGTTGGCCCCTCAAATAGCAGCCCTCTTATGGCTGCAGCTGTAAGAGGGCACGCTGCTGTAGTTGATCAGCTGCTAGCAAAGGATTGCAGCTTGTTAACAGGTATCAAATCAAATGGAAGAAATGCGTTGCATCTAGCTGCGAGGCTCGGGCTTGTAGAGGTTGTTCGATCCTTGCTTGGCAAAGACAAGCAATTGGGACGGAGGAGTGATTCGAAAGGCCAAAATGCATTGCATAGGGCCGTGAAAGGATATAGTCAAGAAGTGGTTAAGTTGCTTATCGAGGCAGATCCGGCGGTGGTTGTGCTTCCTGACATGCTCGGTAACACGGCATTGCATGTCGCCACGAGAAAGGCTCGACATAAGGTACTTCTTGAGGTTCATAACTAGAGTACGTATGCTGCACTCATTCACTTCAGAATTACAGTTGTTGCCATTTTCCTATCAATATGAGATGTCCATGATGCGTAGAGTCCACCAAGATTGACTATTTAATTTCATTTCCCACTTATATTACTATAATAACTTGTGACATCCATGGAAACTAGAATTCAGTCAACTGACCAGATTTCCCCTGAGAGCTTTGCAGATAGTGGAGGAGTTGTTACTGTACCCTGAAACCAACGTCAATGCAACGAATAAGGACCACAAAACTGCTCTTGACATAGCTGAAGAGCTCCCTTACTCTCCAGAGTCCATTAAAATCCGAAGCTGCCTCTCTCGTAAGGGTGCTTCCCGAGCTAATGACCTTGGAGCTGTTCAAGAACTTAATAGAGTTCTTCAGGGCGGGATCAACAGTGCACGTTCCGTGAATATGGCCGCCATTCTCATAGCCCAAATTGCATTTGCAGCCATTTTCACCGTGCCTGGTGGTGGTGATAATAGTGGGATTCCTCTGGCCATGACCGATACCTCCGTTCAAGTATTGATCATCTGTAACTCTATAGCTTTTTTTGCATCAATGGCTGTTGTGCTAATTCAGGTCACAACGGCCAGAGGAGAGACCGAACCAGAGGCACTTGCCATGGTGGTGGAGGTAACGAGGAAACTCATATGGCTCGCGACAATCTGCATTTCTGTGGTATTCATGACTGCAATATATGTAGTGGTCGGGAGGCGGAACGAGTGGGCTTCGACCTTGATTACCGTTACCGGGGGAGTTATATTACTGGGCTCTCTTTGCATCAAGACTTACTACGAGATGAAATTAAGGAGGATTAGGTCGAGAAGGAAAAAGGAAACATAGGCCAAAAACCGAGATTCGTATCAGTTGAAAGATTCAGTGCATCAATACTGGGCGACTTCTATGAAGGCGCAGCAGAGTGTTGGGTGCTGAACCTATGCCGAGTGTATGCCGTAGTGGTCGTTTCTAATTCTCGTGTGAATCATTTCTCTGTGTTTAGCACAACGTAGTGTCTACCCGTGATGGAATCATTTGGCTCAATTTACATT